>NW_009231177.1:0-88096 GCF_000690835.1 Fulmarus glacialis | reverse complement strand
GGCGAAGCTTTTGCGTGGGGGTTTTGTAATCGGTTTCCCCCGGTGGTTTTGAAACACTCGAAATATGTTGTAAAACCCGGAGTGGGTACAGTTCCTTTTGTGGATGTTGGCCTGGCTCACCGTCTGCACGAGGAGTCTGAGGAAATGTTAACGGACCAGGCGCTGTGCGGGCATTGGGGACGTCAGGCCCCTGGTTTGTGTCTCTCTTACATACTTCCTGTGTTTTGGGGCATATTACTTAACTTCCCAATCTCACGGAGAGCGAGCGGTACTACCTGTTTTGCTAGGGTTAAAGTGTAAGTTGCTAACGCTTCTGAAACGTTTGCAGAACGTGGAATAAAATGTGCCGTAACAACACAAGGTATTTTGCAAATTCGAGTACTGTAGGCATCGAAGTCAGAACGAATTGCCAAATGCCATGCATCAAGTCTGTTCTGGAGGTAAATACAGATGCCAAAAGCTCTGCCGCCTTGTTCCGAGCGTTAGTTGCTGAAGATTATTTCAGCGCAGCTTTCCCGAGCGTGTCTGTGTAACTGGTACAGGACCTCTCATCTGTGAGGGGAGTCTTGCGGCCCTGCGAGGTGCCGAGCCCACCAGGTTACGGCTCCTTGCTGCTCTGTGGGGAGAGCCTCCAGCAGGGAAAATGAGCTGGCTTTGATCGTCAGCTCACAGAGGGGTCCAGTCTGACTCCCAATGCACCAGAAAAACACTATCTTTTTATCCATTTTATTTATTGACAGCATAGTGGATTACAGTGGAATTAATGAGTTTAGAAGTTTGACAAGTACCAGAGCTCTTGCTGGATAGATGGCTAGAAAGGAGAAATAGGGAAGGAGTCTGCCCCTATCTATGCTAGTGAAAGGTGAGATTAATTCCATCATCTTAAGGAGCTACTGAAGGAGTCTGCCCCTATCTATGCTAGTGAGAGGTGAGATTGATTCCATCATCTTAAGGAGCTACCGGCTTACTTGCTGAAGGAAGGCAAAACTCAGCAGTATACGTGTATTTTATACCTAACCAGCAGGGTGATTAAATGCTTTGAGTAATGCAAGTCCGGTCTTAATTTTCCTGAGTGAGGAGAAACTCTCAACTTGTTGAGAAACCTAAATACCCAAAGAGTGGGGTTTACCAAATGCTTTCAGCAGCAGAATGAGGTTAAAAAGCTTCTTGCTGACTTTTATCACCCAGATTGTGCTGGTGCAACTGTGCATGGAGCTGAATTTCTCAGTTATTTCTGCCATAAATAAAAACAAATCTCTGTGGAATTATTTCAATAACTGGCCCTAAAAACAGTACTATCAATACAGCTGAGTTGGGTAAATAAACTGCAGTGCAAGAGAGAGGAGAGGGGAAAACAATGACAGGAGACAAGATTTTTTTTTTTTAATCAGTTTTCATACCAAGGGGGGTGTTGTGAAGTCACTTCAACCTGTGTTAGTCATTAGATTTGACTCCAAATGCTAAATTACATAGTGTAGCTTTTCCCGCCTCACCTGAATATCTTGCATCCCTATATGAGAGCGGGGGACAGAGAGCAGCAGTCTGGTATCTGGAACACCTACCAACCAGAGAGGTTGGTATGTCACAAGTATGGGTGCATATATTCAAGGTTAGGAAGTGTGTGGGGGTATTCTTGTATTATTTAAAAGCAAACTGCTTATACATTGGAAATACTGAAATACATAGGTCTAAGGCAGAGCTGGTGCTAGAATTTTTGTTTTCTGATGTGGTTTTGTTCTTTAGTTAGCTAGTTCTTCCTCAAGTTGTAAGTAATTAAATTTTGTTGACTGTATAAGTACACCTATTACTTCATCTAAACCTGTACCTTTAATAAAGCTCGAGACCAAAAAATTGCTGATACAGCTAAAATAGAAACTATCCTTAATACAAAAACAAGCCAACCTAAATAATGCAAATTCAAAGTGACATAAGTCAGAAGAATACTGAAGTGCTTCTGACTGACTCATGGCTCTAATGTAAGTACATGTTCTAGTGTTTTGTTACGTTCCTTCAAGACGATGGAAATCTAAGCTTTAAAAGTAACTTCGCTGTGGAAGCCCGTCAAGGAGCATAACCTTACTTATTTTGAGGAGATACCTGGAAAGGTTTTAGTTCCCTATAATCTTTGGGAACTGCCGTCCCAATTTCCAGAAGGAAAACTTTCAGTCCTATACTCAGTTTCTAGTTTTAAGAGGGGTGGACAACAAGAATCTCTGACCGACCTTGAAGCAGTCTTACACAAACCTGTAAGTTGGAGCCCTGTGGTAAGGGAGGTATTCTCTATCAAGATCGTAATCGAGTGCTTCTTTGTTGGTTAAAACTACATCAGTTTGTCGCTTACGAATTCAAGCGTTGGGGTTTTGAAAAACAAGTTTAAGCCATATCGTTCAACTCATGGCCAGTTTTTAATCAAATAATGAATTTAGTTCTTCAGAAGTTGCCTCACTGCCTAACTGCTGACGCTAAAAATCTTCTTCTAATAATGAAGTCATTACATAAGAGTATAATAATTGCTAAAGCATTTTTTTTCTGTATTACAATTCAAGATTAGTAAGGGTAGCTGCACATGCGCTCATATAGTACATTTAGGAAATAGGTACTTCTTGGAGACATAAGGGTTTGAAAAGGGTCGGGGCAAGTGAATTTAGCAGAAATTTTCCTCTTCTGCTCAGCGTTCAGTTGCTGGTGTTGGGAGGCCTAGGATGAGTGCTGGCGTCCGGAGGCACGTAGGTTGGCTTCTTCCCCAGGATGAATTCTCAGGACAAGAGATTGTTTGGATGGAAGGTTTTCAGAGTATTACAGGGTTGTTGATATAGTAAGGAGTGTGTGACAGCTGGGAGGAAAGGCTCTGTTCTTGTTGCTAGAGATTATTTACACCAATATTAAGTAATTCAAATGGGATTTTCTGTACTGGAGCTTTGTGCCCTGAACTGCTCTTTGGAAGACGAAAATGACTTTGAAGGTTGTGAAGTGAGAGCCTGAGCTGTTGGATGGTCGATCGTTTTCTAGGCGGCAATGCTGGAATTTATCCTGCATGAATATTATTTATATATTTAGAAACTTTAATCTTACAAAACAGATTTAAGAAGAATAAAGAAATGCATAGAATGAAAAGGCACCTCTAACCTTATAATATAAAGTGGTGGGTTCTCATAAAGTAATGTAGGTACACCAAGAAAAACTGGGGTTGTTTTTGTTGCAATAACATTTAGGGAACCTATCATGCTGGGAGTTAAAATAACTTTACTTTTAAGTTTCTATTTCTCTGAAGAGTTTACTATTAAACATGCTACTAATTTAGAAAGTTGAAACAATATAAGCATTTTTTTACTTCATTGCTCTTGTAGTTTTGGGAATACGTTTTTTGTTGAATCTCAATTATGTTTCATTGCATTTGTGTTCAGTGATTGAGCTAACTTTATAGTCTGTGAATGACATCCTATTTAATTGTGACGACAAGTTTAACTTTAGCTACAAGATGCTTCATATCCAGCTAATATTCTGCAGGAGTATATCTCAGAAGATAAGTGAAATAATTCTTTTGTTTTGCATAGCACGGGAAAGACCTTAGCTGAATACTATGTCTGTCTTTGGGTCACAGCTTCAAAAAATACATGGTCTAGCTGAGGAGAGTCTAGAGAAAAATAGTAACAGTGATCTGAACTCTAGAAGGTCAGAGCTTTGAGGAAAGGCTGAAAAAAACCTGAGGTTGTTTAAAGAAAGAAATGGAAATTGTCAAATCTGATGCAAAGAAGAATGCAAATGACTTGTTCTCCAGGCTTGTGGCGATTACTGTCAGAAGTAGTGAGTTTAAATGGTAGCAGAGGAGATGGTTTCACGTTACTATTAGACCTTTTTCTTTATGGCTAGGTATAGTGAAGCATGAAAATACACTTTCTTAATTTATTTATAAAATGCCCATTAACAGATGCTATCACCTCCACAGGCAAACATATGTCAGGAGTAATGGGGGAAAGTTGATCCAGGTGTAGAAAAGACAATGACTTTGATAACCTCTCATCTTTTTTTCCTTAGGCTTTTTATGATTTATTTGTGGCAAGGTAGATCGAACATTAGAACACAACCTTGAAATACTTGAGTTTAGTGGGGATATTAAAGAAATTTCTGCTTATGATGTTTTTCCCAAAAGGCAATAGGATTAACAGCTCTGTCCTGTGGTAGCTTGTTTCATTACACGAAACTTGCTTAATAGACTTATAGCTTCTTCTGAGAAGTTTTGATGTCTCAGGAGGCTTGTTTCTTGTCTCTTGGATATCCACAAACTGGTTGGATACAAAGTGTTTGGTACTGAAATTTTTTGTTAACTTATGTTGTTATTTAAGCCACTAATGCTGTCTCCATTTGCATTTTATTGTAGTTGTTAAACTCAAAGATGTCTTATTTTTAAAGCTGTTCTAATAATATCCTTCTTGACACTTGCTTAGCCAGGAAAGGCAGTTCTTTTGTTGCATGTAGTTAAAAATACTGTAGACCAAATGAGATTTGGTTTTTTTATGGCAATATCTTTTGATGGTAGCTATTTTTTAAAACAAACTGAAAAACCCCATAATTTCCTTAAGTCTCCAATATTCCACTTTTTTTGTTATTCTGTAACAAATCTATAGTTCAGTTTTATTAATTATTGTATCTATAGAAAATCCAACTGCATGAAAGATTTTGGAGGGAATTTCAATTAGAAGGAAATACAATTTTATTTGTACTTCCAAGGGAAACAAAAGAAGGTTTCAATTGATGATGAAATCGCTAATTCTCTTTCAATCCAGCCTTACGTAGAAGCTACTTCAGGTTTAAGAGTTTTTTTGGCCACGCTTTTTGGCCAAGCGTAAGTTTTATATAAGTTTTATTTTCGGTTTGAACAACTTGCTTTTGAAGGGCAGAGTAATGCACAATATAGTAGAAATGCTCTGTCGTAACCATAGTCCCTAACGGTCGATGCTGCTCCCTATCGCTGCAGTTACACTGAAGTCAATCAAATGGTGCTCTGCCACCCAGAGAGGGAGGTTTTGCTGTTTGCTGTACCTGCGCCTGGCCGCTCAGCCAGATTTACTCCTTTGTGCGAACTAAGTACCACGTAGGTCCTTCCCTAGGTTGATTCAAAAGAAAATTGGCATCACTTTCGCTGGGTTAGTTTTCTGCAAGCTTAGTGAATGGAATCTCCTCAACATGGCACCCCATGAGCTCCAAAACTCTTGCGAGGTAGGAGACAGAAGGAATGTGGTTAGGGAGAGTAGTGGTAGTATGGTGGTTTGTCAGTTTTTTTTATTTTTTTTTAAGATTGTCTTTGTCCCATGAAACTGCAGTGGCCTTAATGTTTCATATTTGAATGAGAAGTCTTGTTCATCTGAGGCTTCCTTAGCTGGACTTGCCAGGTTTAGATCCCGACACATTAGATCTTTGTGGTCCTGAGCTTACACGTGCTAGGTTTGTAGCAATCTTACTCGGTCTCTCTGGATTACTTTCGAGTGTACCTTTCACAGAAATATGATTACATGCCGTAGTTTTGCCAGTGTGCCAAGGACGTGCAGGTTCTCTATGAGCATCTTGTATAGTAAGTATACTTTTCCAACAGGTTTGACCCCATGAGAGTACTGGGCACAGTATTTATTTTTTTGAGGTGTGAGATGGTTTTCGTGATTTTCAACTGTTCACACATCTGTGTGTGTGAACACAGCTACTTTCTCATAGCTAGTGCAGGATACAGAAGTCAGTATGCAATATATGTGTTTGTTTGCTTCAGCTTTTTTATTCCAGTTGCTCTTGAGCTTTTTGCGCGTACAATGGAATCCTCTTAATCTTCCCTCCTGTGCACAGCTTCTTTCCAAAATGATGAAATATGTGTTTATGCAACTGATTTCCTCTTCTGTGACCAGTACTGAAGTTAAACAAGGCTGCTTGATGCAGAATTACATGCCTTTTCCTCTTTTTTTCCTGTTTAAACCCCTTGCTGCAAATGTTTGCCTTGTTACTCCACCTTTTTAGCATTTGTGTGTTTTGAGGGACCTGCAACAGTGCCTTTCTTTATTCTGTTTCTGAAGATGTTTTATGAATGTGGACCCTAGCAAAAAAGGGTGGAAGAGGCAAAGGTCTCATTTTTAACCATTCCCGTTGTCCAAAGGTGCTGTCAGTTCAGGCAGGAGTTTTCAGGGAACAGTGCTGCCAGCTATCATCCCACCATGACGCTCCCGACCAACATGAACATTAAAGATCAGAAAACAGAACCTGTGTTCTTTTCAAACTGGAGCTTGTTGTGCAGCGCAGATACAGTGCTTGGTATCAAATGAATTCTCCACACCATCGATATTGAATTCAGGAGATCATAGGAGTGTGTTTGGGCACTGAAGGAAGCTTTTATTTTTCTAAGGTTCTGGTCAAGTGAAATATTTTTGTGTGTTCTCCCAGTATACCTGCACAAAATTTAGCATGAAAAGGCAATTAAATTTCTACATGAAGGGTACCAACTTTCTTTAAAATCTTTCATCTAGGAGGCAAGCAAGTAAGGTTGTTAATGAACAAAATGTACTTACTATTTAAAAACTTGTTGCGTAACTAAGTGGCTAGGAATTTTTTTTTACTGCAAAAAGAGGGATACCAGCTCTAATATCTGCATCTGTTACGTAGTGAGGCCCCTTAAACAGTATAGTCATTAGTAAAACTGTTTTTAAATGCACTGATAAGTAGTAAATACTTTTCAAATGCAGTTACATTGTGTTCAGTCAACATTTTCTGATATTTGGAGCACAGACTTTAATTTTTTTTTTTTTTTTTTTTTTTTTACTTTATCTCTGATAAAGGGTTTGTTTTGAGGGTAGGCATTTCTGAAGTCTGAGTAGCGTGTCTATTTTTTTTCTCTATTACTAGTTATTCACTGATGTTTGAAAAGCACTATAAAATCGACATGAAATAAAAGACATTGTTATGACTAAGAAGTTGGTAGTATCTAGGTATTTGGAACTGGATGGTTGTATATTGGTGCCTCAGTCTTTGAACTGGTTTTGTAAATTTATTCATTAAATCTCAATAGGTCAAACATTCTCTCTAATTAATTGTAAGTAATACAGTTTTAAATGAGAGTCTTTAGCATTACCTGAGGTAGCTTTCAGAAAGGATTTCTTTAAGCATTCTCATAATTTTGCTAGACTACAGTTTGTAAGTGCTAATAAAGTCTCTTGTGACATTTTTAAGCTCATGTACATTGTTGAAAATTGATGTAACGTTTTCCAGTCTCTAGATTCAGTGGTTATAGGTTGTAAGTCTTGCAGCAGGTCTTACGTACTAAATAGTTCTCCAATTTGATCAGCTGAAGTTTGACTGAGTCAAATGAAAATATCTTTTTCAGCGTGTGAGTTCTCGCCTCCCTCCCTTCTCCCCCCCCCTCCAGTTTTCTAAATTAGGTGGTTGTTTTCAACATCCTACCATGGCAGATGTTGTATCTTGGTTTGGATTTTTTTTTTTTTAAACTCTCCTAACTCTACAATGAGTGGCAAGAAGCCAGTTCTGCCTTTTAAATTATTTCATTTTTCATGTTGGTACTAGGGTTACTAAGGCAGCATGGTCTGCTGAGTAGAATATAGAATTCTATTTAGGAGAATGTGGTTTCTGTGGCAGTTTCTATTTGTGACTGTTTTCTGTGATTGGGAGCAAATTACTTGTGTTTTACAAATAAAAAAATAAGTACATTTGCTCTGTTTCAGGTTTTGAGACCTGTTTGTGATAAAAATGGGATGCCTTAGTTACTGGATCACAGATATTTCTGAACAAACAGAATATATTTGTACTTGACTAACAATTCCAGCTGTCTCTTATATTTTCTAACTGGTTGGTAGAAAACACAGTGTAGTAATAATTTATTGGTGGAATATTGCAAAGTGTATAACAAATTGTTTTATGGATTGATAACATGAACTTCTACATCAGTGCTGATTATCTTTTCTGGATAGTCTAATTAATTGTGTGCTCTGGCAAGGAGAGAGCAGAATAAGTTCTGTAGTTCAGGCGAGACTGAGTTTATTTGTTTTGTCATTGTAATTAATGTGACCCAAGCTCTGTGTAAGAGCTCTGCTTAACTAGCATTTGCTTCTTATAAGCAATTATTTTAATTAGCTGGTTGGCTGCTTGCTTTCCATCACAAATATGACTTGTGTTCAGCTTAAGGTGTGTGGAGAAATAGTCTGGTGTATGTATGATAGTCTTTTTTAAATTTTACTGCTGTAAAATGGATTTAACACTTGTTGAGAGTCTGTGGTAGTTACCTCTCTAAAGCAAATTTCATTCTTAAATAAGTTAGGAAATCTTGATAGGTTTTTTTCTCCTTTTTTATTTTAAACCTGTGACAGTCTAGGGAGAAGTTGCTAAATTCATAAATGTAAATACAGTGAATTATACCAGAACTTGATCTGTGCGTGATCCTCATGACTACTGAATTAGTACCAAAGTGAATAAAAGCGACTAGTAGTAATGCAACACAAAAGCCTTGAGGAATGTGGAATTAAAGATTTAGTTAGATCAAAGAAAGCCATGCAACTGGTGGTTAATGATTTAAATGAAGGATACAGACACCTCTTACTTTTCACACTGTGCTGTTCTACTGCGGTAGAAAACATTTGTTAACTTTCCTTTTTATAGTGCTTGGAGGCAAATTCTACTTAGCAGCAAACAGCAAAGATGGCAGGTGATGGAAAAAGTGGGGGAATGAAAGAGAATTGAAACTTAAACAGGAAGGCCACTGCTTCATGGTAGCCTGAATCCATCTAACTGTGGGCTATAGAGAGGAAAGATGACTTTTTGCACCAGCTCAGGTGGTCACCGAGTCCTTTGCCAAGCTGTTTCAGCACACACGACTGGCAGAAAACTAACCTTGACAAA
This sequence comes from Fulmarus glacialis, assembly GCF_000690835.1. Classification (NCBI taxonomy): domain Eukaryota; kingdom Metazoa; phylum Chordata; class Aves; order Procellariiformes; family Procellariidae; genus Fulmarus; species Fulmarus glacialis. The sequence goes on along the minus strand of NW_009231177.1, from coordinate 79,213 downwards.
GAGAACAATTTTCTGCTTGTTTAGCGTACTGAAATGGTTCAGCCAAAGGTTTGCATTCTGGAGAAAGAGTAAGGAAGGGACCAGGGGGAAATAGCCAAGGATAATATGGTAATTGCACCCACCTTCTAGGTTGGTGTAAGCTGCAAAGCAATCACTACCTAAGGCTCTTGGTGATTTTGTTCTTATAGAGAAACTGCTTGCTTATGTTACAAGGGTAAACTTTATTGAGCTTCATCCTTTACAATTTATCATTGTATTTTAAAAAAAAAAAAAATTAAACACTTATAAGAAGTAAGGAAAATTTGAAGTCTGAATTCCTTTTGTTAAAGAGGAGGCAACTTAAGAGGCAAAGGCTCAACAGACTGAAAGGCTGCTTATTCTGTTTTAAGAGTAGAGCTGAATGACAAGCAATTCAATTTGCACTTAGAATTAAACAGAGGAAAAGACATAGATTACTCTCAGTTGCAACTGATTGTTTGCAAATAAATGAGAGATGCAAGAATATTAAGTAAAAACTAAGTGTTAGTAATACCAGGATTTTGGGTGGTAGAAGTCCTCTGGTAAAGAAAGCAAGTCTTTATTGAATGTGTTTGTCTTAGAATTGCAGAGTTAGCCTTCCACTTATTTTTTCAATAGTTTCTGCTGCTAACTCCTCAAAGATGATACTCTTGATACTTGAGCATTAACTTGGTCAGACGTTTCCTAGTTTTTTGGAGTACGGAGGGAGTTGTTGGGTGTTTGGTTTTGCTGGGGTTTTTTTGCTTAATGGGAACGGTGTCACAAAAGACACAGTTGAAAACCTGCGTTACTGGTTTTGGGGGGTTAAGAGTTGGCCTTTCCTTCCTAAAAAATGTTACCTTTTAAATGGAAAATAGTTTTAATCTTGAAGACTTTTTAATATTTTACTAACTGCTGTACTTACAGCAGATGCCTGCTGATCACGTTACTGTATTAGCTGACCTTGTTATGATCCTAGTCATCAGAAAGGATGGTACAAAAAATGTTGTACTTCTTCTTGAGGATTTTCCTTCTTGAACATACTATTACACATCTTCACCAAGGCCATTCTTCTTCAGTCTAGAAAGATATGTTCATAGACTTCTGTGGAAAAAGAGGACCAGATCCTTCTTCTCTTGGCTACGGTAACTTCTGTAGATATTGTTATCCGTAACTTACTATTCTGTGATTGTAAATTTTACCGGACTCATTCTGAACTGTCTAGCTAGCCAACAATGAAAATACACTGTCAAAGTTCATATCTCAGACATTGTAAAAGAGCTGCAATAAAAATGATTCACCAACATTAATAAAAAATTGGGGAGGGTGAACTAGGAAAGGCAGCTTCAATGTTGACATTCATATCACTTGTGTAAACTCCTATGTGAAACCCATTGCGAGCTGGTTTTCAATTCAGTAAAGTTTTTCAGCAGTTAGTGTTTTCCATACGTTTTTTTAATAAAAAGTTTGACTACACTGTTGAAAATGTGGTAAGCATGAAGAGCCAGCAAAGAGTAGGAAAAATGCAATAATTACACAGTGGATGTGCGAGTTGAGAGAAGCCTCCACTGAGAGATGGAGAAGAGCTAGCGCCTGAAGCATAGGGAGGAGGAGAGGGCTATCCTTCCCACTGTATGTGCATGTTCCAGCGGATGACTGCAGAAAATGAAAAGCAAGCTTTGTAAGAGACAAGAAGAGTACTAGCACCATTCAAGGTTGATAATGGGGATAAGTATCTCAGGAAAAGATACCAAAATGTGAGGAAGAAGTAACAGTGATTTTCAGCAAAGAAACTGGGAAAATGCAAACTCTGCATTTTCACATGCGAATGCTGAGATGGGGTGCTCCGTTATTAACCCCATTCATATGTCCTCTTGCCTCTCTTTCACTCTAACGCTTCACTTTCAAGTTAGTTAAGACATTAGTCCAGTTAAGAACGATCTCATACGTGACAGCTTTCTAAAGCATTTTCTGACAAAGTGGATCCTAGCTCAGTGGACCAAACAATTGAATTGATTCTGTAAGAAAGAAGCCTGAAGGGACTGATTAAAATAGTGTTGGATAGGTATTGATGATTTTTGTCCTCCTTATAAAACAGTTTCCAAGTCAAATGCTATGCTTTTTTTTTTCTTTTTTTTTTTTTTAAAAATTACCTCGTTGGTTCTATCAAAGTATTCTTCATCATCACCAAGTATGATAATCCAAATGCAGGACATACTGTGCCTGGGCAATAATGGCTTTTTTTTCCTTACAGAATAGATTTGAACTCTTAGGTGTCTTCTACCAAATGTGAATCACAGAGCTTAGAGTTGGGATGCGCTGCAAGATTTGAGTACTGATGCTAGGCGCAAAAAGTATAAAAGATAGTTTGCTTTGTGCTGTCTCAGGCACTGTGTATTTTGACAAGCAGCAAAGGATGTGAAAATAACTTTGTGGCTTATAGCCTCGCATTTGTGGAGCCATAGTCTTCCCTGAATAGATTGGATTTAGGCTTCTGCTGTATCTGACTTGCCTCTGGCTTGAAATAGGTCATCATCTTTATTACATTGCAAGGGAGTGCTTATTTGCAAAATTAATGCACAGTTATCCACAATAGGCAGATACAAGTTGATATATTCCAGTATATCTGGAATATTTCCAGTCTTCTGGCTGCCTGTGTCCATGTTAGTCTGCGTCAGCTTCCTTGTGTCAGCAGCACTAGAAGGAGAATCAAATCTAATCTCTTGTGATAGAGAATAACCTTAACCTAATGTTACCAGATAGGACAGAAAAATTTATTTGATGCTTTTTTTGGAAAAATGATAAGGTTATCCAAGCTGTAAAGGATTCATTACTTTTTCGTGGAACTACAATGAAGCAGTGTGTCTCAAATAACCATGCTGCTTCCTGTGGAAAGGGACTGGACTTGCATATGGACGGTACTAGATGCATTGCAGATTTACTTCAGAATGCGTTAAGATTTCTAGCAACTGTCTCTTAGGCTGGCACTGGTTTTTGTATTTCTGCAAGATACTTGGCAGTTGTGGTTTTATGGTTTCCTATAAGTGTGGAGTTTTGTAAGTATAGTGAAGTGCTCATAAGAGTAACAAAAAATAGGTCTGTTCTGACCAGCAGGCTTCTGCAGTTTTCTTTTACTTCTAGAGAAAGCGTGAATAAAGTGTGGATAAAGGGATTACTGTGAGATCTCGAGGAAGGAATGGTATTAGTATGTATGCATTTAGCTTGAAAAACTTGGTTTTATTCTGTTGTCTAGGAACAAGCTCTTTGGTCCAGAACTGATTGCTAAGAGGATTCTATATTTTATGGTTTTGCTGACTCTGTTGGTAGGTAGTTCTTCGCTGCTGTCCTGGAATGTACGTCGTTGTGGGGAATGAGACACTTACTAAAATCCTAGGCAATTTTTGTATACTTAAGTTTTATTTGGACAGTTGAAAGAAACCCGTATGTCTGTGAGTGCGTCTGAACTCAAGAGATTTAATTCTTAAGAACGTAGTGTTTCAGGTGTTTTCCACAGAGATGATGGGGATATGTCTTGGCTCAAAGTCTGTAAGGCTGAGCTGGTGCACATGATGCAAACTTAGCTGAGATGAGTTACCTGAACAAGCAAGGCTGCGACGAGAAAAGACAGGCTGAAGTTGCTGGCTCTGCTGGCTGAGTAAGTGCAACAGGTATGGTGTATTTTTTGTGAGGCGGAAGCTGTGGGTACTGTGGTGTGCAGAAGCAGACGTTTTTGAGTCGCATGAGGTCACTTGCACAGAGCACCAGTTCTGAATTCCAGTTAGGAAAAGGCTCAAGTTCCTTCAATTGAATTGGAGTAGTCATAGATCCTGCATAGTAGAATGCAATATACTTGCACAGAAGTTGATTGTCAAGGAGCTAGCTAGGTAAGAGATACTCTGGACCACAAAAAACTGTGTATAAGCATATTCACTGACATGGGAAGCCAGAAGGTAAGTTTTCTGTAAGTAAAAATAAGTAGAAGTTGCCACTTAAAGGGAAATTGTGAAGCTTGGAAATTTGCCATGGCATATGTGTTCTTGTGCGTGTGAGTAGGGATAGAATATGCTAGTCAGTACTAGATTTGTGAAAGTTTTTTCAGCTTGTCAGAAGACTTTTGATGAATATGGCATACAAAATAGGTTTTCCATTTCTGTGAGCAACAAGTAATGATTTGTTGCTATGGTTGACTTTGATAAATTTCCTTCTGCCTTCAGCGTACTTTTAACTGTGTGAATAGCCTTCCTAAGATGATAGAAATCCATATTAAGTTTGCCTGTAAGATTCACTTGTGGAAAGGCTTTTGGTTTAGTGCACAGATTTATAGTAGGTAATTCAAGGCACCATTTCCAGCTCCTCTGAGCAATGTTGTCTTCCACTAGACTTTAACTTCAGCTTCTTCAGGTGAAGACATTTTTGCCATAGCCTGGCAACTGGCAGTAAGTGTCAAAATTTTTTATTTTCTTCATTAGTCACTCAGTTTTTGCTCTTGTCATGATATCAACTTAGCAGGAAGATTTCTGTGATTTTTTTGCCAACATCTCATAAATAACGTGCTTCTGTTGTGCATATTGCTGTTGCTCAGTTATATTTGTTATTCGATGTCTTTACTGTAAGAAAAGAGAGAAGCAAGGTTGTGGTTATGGCACAAAATAGAAAATAACATATGAGCAAGGAAGTTATTCATTATCAATCTTCAAAAGTATTTGGAAACTCAACTGACAGGGGTTCATTCTACTCAGCACTGGTGAGGCCACACCTGGAGTGCTGTGTCCAGTTCCGGGCTCCCCAGTACAAGAGAGACATGGCTATACTGGAGAGAGTCCAGTGAAGGGCCACGAAGATGATCAAGGGTTGGTGAAAGGAAGATGGAGCCAGGCTCTTTTCAGTGGTGCACACTGACAGGGCCAGAGGCAGTGGGCACAAACGGAAACACAGGAGGTTCCTTCTGAACATCAGGAAGCACTTTTTTAATGTGAGGGTGACTGAGCACTGACACACGTTGCCCAGGGAGGCTGTGGAGTCTCCATCCTTGGAGATACTCAAAAACCATCTGGACGTGGTCCTGGGCAACCTGATTGAGCAGGGGGTTGGACCAGATGAACTCCAGAGGTCCCTTCCAACCTCAACCCTTCTGCGATTCTGGGTTACTTTCAGTGAAGCATCTTCCCTCCCCACCTCGCCCATTGCCAGGCATTTAAGTACTGTAAATTGTTGATATTGGTTGTGGTACAGTACGTGTTGAGGAAAACCTTTTGGTGGGTAGAATTGCCAGAATGACCAAATAATAGAAGTTGCATTAAGTACTAATGAAACCTGTTTCTGAAGGTAATCCTGAGATGATTCCTTAGTTTGCCAAGAATTTTCTGTATACACCCGCAGGTTAACAGCGTGTTACCAGTTACACAGTAACTAAACATCCTAAACTCTTATATTGAGCAGGTTAATTGAAATATTGTTGATTCAAGCTTGTTCTTTTCACCAACCATACAACTAGCTCTTGTCATCTTGGGAAAAACTAGCAAAATACAGAAATCCTCCTCTTTGCTGCTGGTTGGCAGTCCTAGCTTCAACATGATAAGTTGATTGCAAGTTGAGAGCAAGCTGACTTCCACAGTTGCTTCAAGGGAATTTACATACAGAATACTTGAATAGCACACTCTGTTTGGTGTCCCCTCGCTCCCCTCTTCTAGTTTGGGTTGCTTGTTCCTGAGCAAACTATTTTTGCTTGACTGTAGCTTCTTGATGACATCTTTGTTCTGGTATCTGTTCTAAAACTTGGGCTAGAAGTGAATCAATTATTAGTTTACTTTAGGAAATTACTGGCAAGTAACTGATGTCTAGAATTAGAAAGGGTAAATAAAGTGGTGTGCAAAATGTGAGTTCTGATTTTACAGTTTGTTTCTTTGTGAATATCGCAAGTTATGTAGTAAAACTTGGTTTGATCCAACTTGGATTGGATCCTATTATTGGTGCCTACTTTAGAATGTGAAGTTACTTGCATCTTCTTTTTAAAGAGGTAGGTTGTCACAATTTGTAAATCCAGACCTGGTCTTGAGGCTGTATATATTATAATCTGTGAAACAGATAGGAGTTGAACTGAAAAAGGTAACAGGAATCTTTAAAATTCTTTTGGAAGAAGCACTGTGTGTATTAATTTCTTCCATCCTGGGTCTAATAACTGTGACGTCATCATTTTTTTTCCTGATAAATAGTTTGAATAACAGTACCTATGAAGAAGAGATTCTCCTTTTCCTCCCTCTTCCCCCACTAGAAATTTCTGACTTTGGTTGGACTAAAGTAGCTTCTTCAATCAGTGTAGCATTATTGCTTTAAATGTTTGGGCTTGTGCTTCACAAAGGTATTAATTAGGATTCATAGTACTGTTCACCTACAATAGTCTCAAAGTCCTAAAATTGACTCTTTCAAGATGTTGTGAAGAATGAGTAACAACCTGAGTTGTTTCATAGTACAGTGCCCTAAGTTTTGTCTGTGTGCTAGAGGTAGATGTCTTTTTCAGATCATGTCCAAGGTCTTGGACTACTTGCAGGGTAGACAGAGTATAGAAGTCAGGGTATAGAAGGTGCTTTTTAAGATCAAGACATCCTATTCCCATGCAAATAGAACACTAGGTCTAGGTTTTGTGAATATTGTTTATACAGATTACTTAAGGTTTGATAGAAGAACTCCTTCACTAAACTTTGTAGTACTGTAGAAATTGGGTTGCAAAGTCTTGCAAGAAAAATACTTAATATGGTTTTGATAAACATGAAAGATAAACTGTTCTTAAAAGTTGTTTATTCAGTGGTTCCTGAATTTTAAAACCAAATTTAATTTTTCTCTGTTTATCTCAGAAGCAAGCTGTGTCTTACTGACAGTGGATGAACGGGATAGCTTTGTTCACTCTTTTACTGATAATTAAAATACTTTTATTATGGACTTCTGTTATTAAACATCAAGAAAATGTAATTTGTTTTAGGACAGATTCTCTAGGCTCCTTTTGATTATAAAAATTTTTAATTTTCTGTTTTAGGTGTGGAATATCAAACAGATGATTAAATTAACACAAGAACATATAGAGGCACTGCTAGACAAATTTGGAGGAGAGCATAACCCACCATCGATATACTTAGAGGTAAGTCTACATTCAAATGAATGTGGTTAGATTACTTATATAAGGCATCTTATGTTAAAGCTGAGAATACCTGTAGTAAAAGAGAATATTCTCCTTGTATATTAGAAACTTAACTGTTTCCCTGGAGATAGAAAGGAACTGTGTAGGATTCCTGATACACATCAGTAGGGGAAGATCAGTTGCATGGTCTAATAGTTGTGTTGGTGCAACTGAAATGTAAAACATTCTTTTTAGGTGCGGGGTGAGGGAAAGATTGTGTGTGTATAATAGGAAAAGGCATGCTGTGTTTTTAAGAGAAAATATATACATATACACATGAAAACATCTCTTATAAAACTAACATTGCCTTTAAAGCAGTTGACTTCACTTTTTTCTCTTTGAAAAATAATCATGTAGAATCCAAAAAATGGTATTAGTAGAAGGGAACTTCTTAAAGAAATACACAAAATTGTAGGGTGGAGTAATATTTTTTTAAGCTGTGTTTAATTTGTAAACTAACTACAAATTAAATTTCTGTATTCTTTCATCGCTCCAGATTCATAAAGTTGCATTGACGTAGGACCATTAAGAGCATAAAAAAGGACTGCATGCATAAGTCACATCTATTAGGAATTGAATGGGTATCACTTGCTCCAAACCCTGCCCTTTTCTTGGTTCTCTCAAGTATTGAAATAACTGGAGGTCAACAGGTTTCTTTTGTAGTCTTTTTAATTGTAATTGCTGCCTAAAGGCACTGGGCAATTAAAAATAAAGATCTCGTTATTTGAGGTACTTTTAGCTTTTATCTTAATATGTCAGAGCAGGGCACTAGCTTGATTATACAAATGTTGACATAATGTCCTTAACAGTTAAGGTCAAATGAGGCCCTCTGTAGTTGCTTTACTTATTGCTAATGTGAAATGGGAGTATTGAATGAGTCCTAATCACTGTTCTAACACTCGATGGTATATAAACACACCTCTGTTTTCACATGAACCGGTTCATTCCATGTGTCTGGATTTAATATTGCCACATGTATGTTTCTTTCATTAGATTGTGTATCGAATTACAATAATAATGAGCTTAATCTGTTCTAAGTCTGGATTTCAGGTAGTGAAATCCTTAGTTTATTATAGCCATTAGTCACTTGCTTGTATCTAAATTAAAACTGAGACCCCTGCGCTGGAAGCTTTTAGATTATTCTGTAGTTCACTAGTAAGGAAGAGGGCATTTACAGTCATAAATGTGTACTGGGAAATTATTACGATAGTGTAAAGAGTATGGTAAGTCTGAAATAGTTGGTGAAGCTTAAAGTAGATTTTTAAGTTTGAAGGTTCCATGTGCTGCTGAGATGAAACTGCAGTTCTGGCTCATCAACGTGGCAGGGAAGCTCTGCAAGACGGAGCAGGGTGTTCTTCTGCTGCAGTGAGTTCTGCTGGATCATGAAGCCAGTCTCGTGACAAGTAGTGCTGGTACTGACTAGGGAGCAGTAAACCATTGGGAGGAAGATGGGAGTGACTGGGATTCTGCTTTTTCAGTTGAACACAGCCAGTCCTGTGAAAAGAGCCCACCATCATTGAAATGAAAAGCCTTGATTTTCCCAGCTCTTTGCTATGTGGTTCCTCTGCTACCTTTGTTCAGGTACTTACAGTACCAGTAGTGGCTAAGCCACTTCCAATCACTAACCTGGAAGGAAAATATTCTGGTTTTGTTGGATTAGTTTGCCATCCAGTTAGTAGATTGAACTTGGTCATGGTGAAGTCCAGTGAGCCCCAAAGCTGTGGTTAAGGTAAGGGAAGGGAAGAGCTTGCAGCTGTGAGCCAAGAACCTAGAAAATGGGGTAAGAGAGAGAGGAACTTTCTCTTTGGAGGGTTGTTAGCTTAGATTAGATCGTCCTCAGATGGATTGATTGAAGTGAATAGGATTAAATGCTGCAAACCTGTCATTTGTTTAGTGTGTAGATTTCCTGTGGTAGAACTGAATTGTGAGGGAAAGAAAAAGAAAAATAGATTACAGAGTACCTGATACAGTCAGAAGCAAGATTACTGTCTACCCTTGACTGTTCATTTCAACACAGCAGCGGTTTTCTGGTGCATCCTTTCTGTGCATTTCCCACCTTTTTGGCTGCTTTTGGCTTGATCAAGAACAGGGGTTGCTTTCTGTTGTCAGAATTTACTTTGCTGCAATTTGCCTGAATCTAATCTGTCACTGATAGAGCTAATGTTTTGACTTTCTGCATTCCTCTACCTGTCAGAAAAAGGGCCAGAACAACCCTGGTTGCAGCATTAAAGGTTCAATAGATAACATGGCTGTCTGACATCCATTAGAAATAGCAAACTCCCGATGTACAGAGCCGCTGTGCTATATTGGGCCTGTTGCTCAGTTCCGTACCAGGGCATCATCACTGACTTCTATGCACGATCCCTCTTTCCCCCCAAGTTTTCACTTCTAGGCTGTGTCTAGGTCTTGACACTATGCTTTGTGTACTATCTCCAAAGTGCTTGAACAGGAAGGTAATGTAACTTATACTCCGTCCATCCTCTTCTGACTTTTATTTTTGATTGTTTTGCTGAAGTCTCATTTCTGGCTGTAAAGTGCAATATTGCCCTGATTTTGCCCAGAATCTGTATGGATGATTTTGCTAGTCTGCTACTTGGACTGCATCACCCTTGCCTTTGTTTCCTTCTGCTGCTCTGATCTCTTTGCATCTTCCATAAAATTTAAGCAACTTTTAAGGACTTCTGTAGATTGTGCCAATTGATCATCTCTTGAGTGCTATCAGCAAGCATGTTGTCTGCTTCTCTTAGCAAAAGTTGGAATTAGCCAAAGCTAATTGCTAGATAAGTACCTGCAAATGAACACTTGCTTTCACCCATATTGCCTTTCACTGTTGTAAACATCTAGTTTGTTATTGTAATGCTTTCTGCAAAACCATGGCTTTTTGTATACCTATGAAAAGCTTGACAGCTATCCATCCCTCTTCTGGTGTGTACAGTTTCAGTACAATAGGATTTGTTCGGTTCTTTTGTACTCCTGTCTGGTTTTATATCCTTCCTTTCTTACGCATCCCACTAACGGCTCACATTCACAGAACTTAGAGCACTCCTTGCGCTGGCTCCTGGCCTGTGCTGGAGCTGCCTCTGTAGACCTGTCAAGTAAAGTTGTGATTGAACGCGGCGACAAAACTGCATTTCAATTAAGAGTGGAAAGGAAGGGGTTGGGGGAGCGGAAGCGCACTAAGGAAAGCTGAAGAATTGAACAAGAAAATTAATTCTGAAAAGTGAGCATTCAAAGGATGTAGTAAAATTGTTTGTGCATTGAATATAAAACATAGACCTCATTTAAAAATAAAAAGGAATTTATGCCTTAGTTACAGTTGCTCAAGAAAATAGAAGCTGATAAGCTTTTGTTTCTGTGCTCACCTAAGAGTAAGAAGACAAAACGTTTTTTTTTTGTGTCAGACTTTTTTTTTAATTCTGGGGAGGGTTCAATGCATTTAAATCAGAAGAACTTTAAAACTGACAGCTATTGTTACAGCCATCATTTCAGGATTCATCAATTGACTATGAAAGAGGAATGGATTTCTTGAAATATCAAAAGTGATTGACATATACTATGTTGAATTCAGCATATATTTAATTATTCCTGCAAGAGGGGGTACTCGGATTCAGGGGTATCTCCCTGCCTTGATCCATCAGTCCTCAGTGACAGTCTTGAAAAGGTGACTGTAGGGCCTGCAAGCCTGGGCAGGCTACTTTTGTGCAGCTGCTTAGGAGCGGAAAATGTAGCATGAAGCTGGAGGGCAGCAGGTAGCTTGTCTCTCTCCTCTCAGGGCAGGAAAGTAGGGGCTGAGGAAAGAGACCAAAGCTGCAGAGAGATTTCTGAGTGTGTGTATAAGGTACAGGGGTAGGAAACAAAACGAACAGAAGAAAGAAAAGAACGTTTGTCATTAACCACACATTTTTCTTCTAATTGTTATAATTAATAATAGCTTCGGGAATCTTACCAATGTTCTCTAATATGATTACAAGAAAAACTTTTCTGTTCCAGTTGGAAGATAAATGTAGTAAGCAGTGGCTGTATTAAAATCTAAAAATGGCTTATAGCTAGAATTCTTTCTTAGGTAATCCTAGTTCTTAACTTCTTCCATCCCCTGTGTGTGAGCATGTATCCCAGCTCTAACAGACTCCTGGAAATCACTGTCAAATATTTGAAATAACTGCTTGACTTAGTAGATATAGAAATATCACTAATAGCATTTTTCTTTTCTTCGGGAAGAGAGGCTGCAGGAGCTCATCAGTAGGTTTTACCACACTTTTTGGAAGCACTCTGTATCACAGCAGCTGAAAACATCAGTGATTTTTGTCTTCCCACATAATTTCTTGGTGCGTTATATCTGTCCTTGAAGTGCTGTTTCCCAAAATACACAGTTTGTGATTCACTGTGGAAAAACCCTTTTCTTAAGGGTTTGTCTAAGCATTGTAAATATTGGAGATCTTTACTGCAAAGAAGTCTAATATTATGATACTGGGAAAAGCTGGGATTCAGTTAGCAAAAATCATTGAAATACGCAGTTGTGTATTCTTCTGTAATGGCCATCAATTTTTTTTTTTTTCCTCTACCAACAAGTGCTGATGAAAAGGATAACCTAAGTTAGGGAAAGGAGAATAAAGATCTGTGCATTTCAACTTTGCATTGGCAACAAATGCTGTTTACAAACTGAAATGGGTTGTACAGATCCAGACTGACCAAAAGCAGTCAGCTCAAACTTAGAAAGGAGAGATCGTGCTTAGATGACTTAATCAGATTTGTTAGCCTTTGTAGACCCTTAATGACTGTTCAGGGAGGCCTTACCTATTCAAACTTCCAAAATGCATTGTGTGTCTTTCTTGCCTTGTAGTTATGTGTACAGTATTACCTACGAACACTTCATCTGTGAGAACTTAATTGAATTGAACAGTTTTAGCCCATTCATATGTAAATAGTTGTTCGTGTGGTGTGAAGTTGCATCCTGGACCTGTTACTTCAGTTAACAGTACAAGAGTAAGCTGCCTGCATTTTTTTGTTTGGATGCCACACAAAATAAAACAGTATACAAGTGCATAGATAGAATGATAGTGGTATCAAAATAAGTTTTAAAACTCAGTCAGCTTTCTAGTATTGTCCTGAAGGAATCATCCTCTTTCCTACTCTTGGAAGCAATTTAAAATGAGAATCATGGCGGCAGAGGTATGTTTGTCCCCAGCTACTGTGATTTTTTTTGTTTGTGGTTTTTTTTTTTGTTTGTTTTGTTTTTTTAATCCTAGTTTTCTCTTTTCCTGGACTATTAAACGTATTTTATTTTTTTTTTTTTTGTTTGTTTGTTTTTTTAATCCTAGCTTTCTCTTTTCCTGGACTATTAAACATATTTTATTCAGAGGCCATTTTTGAGAGTTTGGCTGTTGAATTTCAGGAGAGTATTTCATTCCTTATTCTTGTATATCTGAAGAATCCACGCAGGAGGTCAAATTAATTAAAGAAGATTACCTCTTTTCTGATCTAAAGCATTCTTACTGCAACAGCAGGCAGATACAGTCTGAAATGGATCTTAGTGCTCAATCTGAGGTTGTTTCAGACTGTTTGTGGGATTCCAGGAAAATGCTAACTCTGGGTACAGGCACTGGGAAATGTGGCGGTTCTCTGGGGAAATTCAGCTTAATTTTTACCAGGCTCCTAACAGATGCTGATCAAATATGTTGGACCAAAACTGGAGTGTCTAAAGTTAGACTAAGTACAGATTTAGGAGTCTTACTAGATGAAGAAATCCTGACGTACGTTACTGTCTGTCTTCAGCTTCCATTTGACTTAGTGGGATTTGCATTTGATCAACAGCCTAAAAGGTCAGACATCTTTTAAATAGAAACACAATCTCAGTTTCAAGGACCAGGAAACTGTAGTTTAGGCTTTTAAGAGTCTTGCAATGTGTGGATATTATCTAAAATTGATTGAGGAAGGGAGAGAGGATGGTAAAACCAGTTGGTCTGCTTGAGTTTAGATTGGGTTTCTAACCAGATGTGGTAGGGGGCAGGGAGAAGGAGAAACCATAGTTTGCTACTTGGTTTTGTCCCAGATTAATTTTTTAAAAAAAAGTATTTAACTTGTTGTTTTTTGTTTCCTTAGATGTTATTACTAGAATGTAATCGTCTGGTTATGGCCCAAGAAAGCAAATTTCAAATATAGTATAAATAATACGTAATACAAAAATACGCATATTTTTGAGAAAGTCCCATGTCAGCATCTTGTCAACAGAACTCTTTTAGCACATCCGCGTAACATCATGCAAATTCTGTTGACTTCTGCGGTCAGTTTTTTTATTGTCAATAGGTTGCAACATTTAAGAAGTAACTTTAACTCCCCTGCTCACTCACGAGCATATTATAGCATCTATATACATTGTATATAAACATGACAACTTGGACTTGGCAGTTTACCAGGCCTTTAAACATTTTACTTAATTGAAGCCTCAGGAGTATTCTCACATGTATGAGACTATACTATATGATACGCATATATACTGATATGCAATATAATTAAAATTAACTTTTTGTTCTATTTTAGATAGCCATAGAATTATGTGTAGATTGATAAGATGTGCCAATTTGAATCTAATGTTCATCTTTTCAAATACATATTTTCCTTTAACTTTGTGAAATACTGTAAATTCACACTAAATTGGAAGCCCTGTGGCGATACAGCAAACAAATACATTTGTTGAGGGTAACATATGTTATTAAAGACAGTCTATTTTTCGCAACTAATAAACGAGCTGGAGGAGTTGAAGAACAGAAGCCTCATGGCAAGAAGCGGCACAACAACAGAGACGAATGCAGCATCTTGCACCTGGAGAAGGCGGCTGCCCATGGGTGCGGGCGGGCGGCTGGCTGGGTGGTGGCTCTGCAGGAAAGGTGCCGGGCAGTGTTGGTGAGCAACAAGCTGAGCTGTCACTAACCCACCCTCACGGTAACAGCAGCAAACTGCAGACTGGGCTGCGTTAGCAAGCGCGTAGCCAGCGCGAAGAGGGACCCATCTACTCGCTACGTGTGTGACTGCATTGGGGTGGTGTTTAGCATGGAGAAGAGAAGGCTAAGGAGGAATCTGCAGGCTCTTGCAACCTAAAGAGAGGGTCAGACTCTTTTCAGACATGCACAGCAAAAGGGGAAGAGGCAGTGTCACAGATAGCATCAAGTGAATTTCGTAAGAGAAAATTCTTTGTCATGATAGTGGTTTTTGAGACTTGGAACCGGTTGCCCACAGGTTGTGGAGTCTCCATCCTTCAAGACTTTCAAAACTTGCTTTGGCAAGGCCCTGGGCAACCTGATTGAGCTTAAAATTAGCTCTGTGTTAAAGAAGTGTTTGGATTAGATGAACTTCCAGGGTTACCTTCCAACCTTTTTTTTTTTTCTTTTTCCTCCTGTGATTCCGTATCAAGCTAAAAGCAAGATTTAAGTTTTCTTGTAGACCATTACTCACTTCTTAATGGGAATATGTAAACTGAATGGATTTCGTTCTAGATTTCATAAACTTCTCCTTCTGAAATGCCTTTAAAATCCTTAATTTAATGAATTGCTTGAATGTTCAGCTTAATCTTCTTCATGCTGTAGAAGCTGTACAAACTTAATTTTAAATTTTTTTGTTTGTTTTTGAAAAACAATGTTAGAAATCAACCTTATAGTTGGCTCAGAGGGCCTTGTCTGACTTGAACATTTATGTAGCTGTTGATGCCTGTCTGCTAATATGGCCATGCTGCTGCAGGTCTCTGTTGTAGATAGGCCAGCTCTGCAGCATAATCTTTCTTTTAGCTAGAAATACTTGCCATAGGTAAGCTTTGCTGTTGTAATACTCTTTACTCCATGGGATAATTCTATGTTTTGACTTGGTGCTGTTGGCTGTGTAAGGTCTATGGGTGCTAGTCGTCAGCTGAAACCAATGTCTCACCAAGTACTTAATCTTTGTGAAAATGAGATTTTATTGGAGCTGTTCTCTTTCTGCTGCATGTACTGTTGCTCCTTCTGTATAAAAATATTTAATTTTTTTAAAAGAGAAAGATGTATTTAAAGTCTACTGATGCATTCTAGTTCCATCATCTTTTATTACAGGATCTTCTGCTATGACACTGAGTAACAGTATAATACTTGAGAGCGTTTGTCTCCGTAAAAAATAGAGAGCTTTTCATGCAGAATTTAATGGTATAGAACCCAAAGCCAGCAGCAGCTCCCAGCTTTCCATGCTCATTGTTTATTCTCTTAAGATAAATCATTTGACTTCGAGTTTGCATTAGTGACGGATTAAGCTGCCAGTGTAAGCATTGTAGGATTGAGTATTTTGAAAGATGTGTGTAATTTTGTGAGGGAACTAAGCCCGCAAGAATCCGGAAGCAATGTAATGTTGCATGTGTTCAAATAATATTTTGCAATGTTCATGAGAAAAGGAAGTAAGTATTTAGAAAAGTATTGCTGAAATGGTAACAGTTTATGATTCTTAATTTTTGTTTACTGAAAATAATTCTTGATGCATGGAGCTTTTACTGGAATTTACATGAAAAGTTGATCCTGGAATTAGGAGAGAGACACTTGTGTTACTGTACAGCCAAAAAATGCCATTATTTATAATTGGGTAACCTTTCAATTTACTTTTGACAGTGGAGTGAAAATGTTTTGGTTTTAAGTCTCTGAGTTTGGGGTCTATTTATGAAACACTAAGCATCTTCAGTTTTTTAAAAAAATAGTAAGTAGTTCTCAGTTTCCTGCAACTTATGTCCATTTATTAAAAATGGAACCCATAAAATTTAGAATTTGAAATTATGATGTTCACCACCGTTCTTTAAAATGCTTTCTCTTTCTTAGTCCTCACTGTCAAATTATCATTCTCTTTGTTAACACTGTGGGGATGATGATACAAACTTTAAACATAGGTCCATCCTGGGGGATGCTAAACCTTCATAAAAAGGGAGGGGCCAACCACTGTTTACTCGACAAAACCAGCCTGGGTTAGGTGAACCTGCACATACAGCCCGAAGAAATAAATTCATAGTAAAATGTAGTATTTGTGCCAGCACTACTGAATGCTGGTTATTTTTTCTCTTAACTTTAATATTTTTTTCCACATGTAAACCCTACAGACTTTTTGGTCATTTCAATTCTCCTATAACTTTAATTAGCAACACGTTATGCACAGAAAACTTGAAGAAAGCACATTTAAAAAAAAAAAGTATCTTTCCGTAACATAAATATCCTTTGTGGCATTGAAAATTTATGCAGCTTGGCATAGATCTTGGTCTTGCTGGAGAGCTAAGTAGAAAATTTTGTTCTCTACTGCTTAGATGTTAGGTTTGTAAGATCTTTGTTTCTTCTTGTCTGTAAAGGTCTAATACGTCCTTGGTTAACACTGACATGCTTATGTAGCATGAAACACTTGTTCCTTAACTGGTTCAGATTTTTTTAAGATACTCTGTACTAATTTGCATGCTGAAGAAATAATTCTGATACTTGGATACAGATCAAAAATTTCTTGTTACAAAGACAAAGTTGATGAAAACAAACTTTAAACAAAAACATATACTGATTATGTATTTGTATTATAGAGCTTGGCAATAATGTTTAACTTGGCTACCTTTAATAAAAACTTAATGGGCAAATTTAATGTTACTGAATTTTTTTGTTTAAGAAACTTGGTAGGTCTGTAATCAGGTTTTACGTAAACTTGGTGGAAAATCAAATTAATCTTATACAGATGTTAAAAAATTCTTTCAAAGAATCACTTTTACATGTTTATGGATGACTTTGTAACAGGGCAAACTTAGTTGTGTTCTAACTGAAATAGTGTTTTGTACTATCTGGTATGAAAGGATAGTGCCAGAGGTGAAAGATGGTGAACAATGAGCTAGGTGAGTTGTCAGATACAGAATGGTAAAAAGCAGATTTCGCTTTTCTCTTAATTATTGCATTAGATTATTTAGCTGTCATTCCAACAGAATGATAAATTTAGCTGTAGCACAGTAATTCGGCAATGCAGCTGACAACGTTTGTTAAAGATTGCTGTCGTCTTTAAAGTAGTTTTGAATTAGACTATTTAGGGCAAGTGCTTTGAAACTGTGACTTATGATTTCTTTTATCCACTTATCCATTTAATCTATTAAAAAATTAGTTGTTGCTTCAGAAGTTTTAACGTAATGAGTTGAAAGCCATTCTTCTTTGCGTCCTACTGAAAAATTTGACCAGACCATTTTGTTCATATTCCTGGGAAATTTGAATTAGTTTAGAATGCATTTTGGTTTGTGTTCATTCTGAATTTAGATTTCTGGTTTTGTCTGAGGCTATTACATCATTAAAATAGCTGCTTTTTCTTCACAGGCCTATGAAGAGTACACCAGCAAACTAGATGCTCTACAGCAGAGAGAACAGCAGTTATTGGAATCCATGGGGAATGGAACTGATTTCTCTGTCTCCAGTTCAGCTTCAACAGACACAGTTGCATCATCTTCTTCCTCTAGCCTCTCTGTAGCACCTTCATCCCTTTCAGTTTATCAAAACCCTGCTGATATGTCACGGAATAACCCTAAGTCTCCACAGAAGCCTATTGTTAGAGTCTTCCTGCCCAACAAGCAAAGGACTGTGGTGAGTCAGTTTCTATTCACATACTTGTAACCTCAATATTTCCTGTATCTTTCTCCCTCTGTATGCAAAAGTTAATTTAGGAGCTGAAAAAATACCTGCGCGGAGGTCAAAGAGGTAGCACAATTACTATTTGTGCTCTGCCAAACTCAGTTGTTTTGATATGTTGGATGTTTTCTAGAGGATTAACACAAAGATAGCCATTATAGCAATAATACAGAATACAACACTTTCAGGAGTTTTATAACAATGAAAATACCTGAAGAAATATTTTTCTCAAATCAGCTTTCTTGGTTAAATAGTAATATACCATTTTACAATGGTTAGCAGGGGGCAGGAAGTTCTGTTTCTTGTATTATACAAAATTATTGATTAGTTTAACAGGGCAAGATTGCGGAAAGTAAGTGTTTCCCGTGTTGTCGAGGTTACTAGCAGCAGTGAATGCTTTACAGCAAGTACCAGCCTCCTGCAGCTAAGGAGGGCTGCGCAGAATCGCTTGGGTGTTTTTTTTTTTTTCTTTTCCTCCCCACTCACTGTAGCAAGTATTTCATATTGGGACGCTGATGCTATCAGGCCCTGAGTAGAGAACTGGCTAGGGGAGGGTCATAGTTGCTATTAGGAGAGGCAAGAAGTGTTGCCTGCAAACTGCTCAAAAATTAGTGTTCATCAGTTTTGACAATGTTACAGTGATTCCTGGAGTCATGGAAGAAGAGTTGACTTTTTGCTGGCTATTTAATTGTCCGTTATAGGTGGGATTTTTTTATTGGTTAAGTGCTGCCAACTGAAAAGCCTTGATATGTGCTTTAGAATAATACACTGCAAACTGTGATACATAAAATTACTGACAAGCCATAGTCTAGGCTCTGTTCTGCAAGGTGGTGCATACTCCTCACTTAGAAGGGGAGCTGTGATTCCAGAGAAAGTGAGAGACGAATGGATAGCACAGCCAGTGTCCGTGTGAAACCAGTGCTTTTCGTAGCAGTTGGTCAGGTGTTGGCTGTCACTGGACTGTGACTGCCTGTGGAAATTGAGTTGCTGGCAAAGAGAAGAAAACATAAACTGAGTAGTGCTGGGTATTGGGAACATGTCCTCTCCCTTCCCCTTCTGCTTTCCTTCCATCCCTCCCCTCCCCCTGCCCCACCGAACAAAAGAGATCATAAGACTTATAGTGGGAACAACAGATTAAAGGGCAGTTGTTGTCACCTGATTTTTTTTTTTTTTTTAAATATTGCTAATTGTTAAAGATACTGCTAAAGATTGAAAGTAGTATTTGGTTTTCAACCTAGAGAATGGGGGTTTAATGTAAACTATGACCACTATGTAGATGTACAGTGTTAAGCAAGGTGATTTTGTTGTCTGCCTGTGAGGTATGGCTAGGCACTTTGTACTACCCACATTGTGAAATTTGGAGACTCTGGTTTCTTCATGTCTTCTGTCCCACCCTGTCTAGCTATTGAAGCCCCAGCCCCTGTGATGGGGTTGGCCCACAAGTTGGTTTTGTTTCTTTACTACAACAGGTCACAGTATATTGCTTCCTGCATTTCCTTTTCTGTCTCTCCTATGTGTTATTTCATCCTCTTCTCTAAGTCATATAGTATATTTCTACTCTTATTCTTTTCTCCTCATCTGCAATATTCCTCTTCTGCTCCTTCCCCTCTCTTTTTTTTCACCTCCTCCTCAATCCTTTTATCAGAGGTGTGGTAAGGCTTTTCTCAAGTCTGAGCTCTGTTTTGCTTTTGAAGGAATTATTTTATATAAATAATAGTTTATAATTATGAAATATACTACATCAAACTTGTAGGCAAGAGTGAATTTTTTTTGATGTTCAAATGTGTGTTTTTCACCAAGTTTTAAGTTATTTCTGATTACAAGTTAGGAAAAAGGGGCAACTGAATTTCAGTGTGAACCAGGTGATAAAATTTTGGGCCAGTACAGAACTGTCTTGCCTCATCCGAGACGTGGTTTTGTGCATGTTGCTGGTCCATTCTAATCAAAGTAAACCAGGTTGTCTTCAACCAATGCATCTTTAAGTTCTTAAGTAACAGTAACAGATCAGCTTGGTATGCTCAAAAATGTGTGTGAGACTGTGCTTTCCTGGACTAGTATTTCTTCTCACTTTTATTCCTTTTATTCCATTTTTGGTGAATGTTGTGATCCTGTATGTGATCAGTCATGCTCATTAGGAGCTTGCAGATTTAACCAGAGAGATTAAGTTCAAAAATGCCACCTTGTTTGTTGCCATGGCTTGACTAAGAGTTAACTTTCTAGCTTGAGGATGTGCTGTCATTTGATGAGGGAATTGTAGCACTTGGCAGTAGTACTGCAGCAGTGACTGGCAGCAGGGCGATAGGAGTTTTTGCCAGCACTGAATCTAGATGCTCTTTCCTGGTTGAGGGAGGCAAATGTGGTTTAAGTTGGGTGTAATCAGGGAGAGGCTTTTGCTCCTGTCTCCAGCTCTCTACTGGAGTCTAAACACCATTTGCCTTGCCAGTCTAGCCCTGCAGCTTGTTTCCAGCTTGCTAAATGTGGGACGCTAAGAGTAGAGCTTCAGGAAAACCTGTAGTCTTGTGCTGTGGTAATAATAAAAAAAAAAAGTGGTACTGAGTAGGAGCCAGGCTACTGGTGGAGGGAAGGTGCAAGTCCCTTTAGTCTCAAATCTGGTATAAGTGTGTCTGTTGATGCACTTACATAAAGGAACAGACAGATGCCTGCAGATGCAGGGAGGCATGAGCTACACATATGGGATCACTGGCTGGAAGCTCAGATTGACAGGATTTGGCTTCATATGCTGTATAGCAAGGTGGAAGTCTGCTGCAGTTGTACTAGGAGAGACCCATTTTTGGTTGAAATTGTTCTAAATAAGGAATTGGAAATGTATACTTGGGTCTGGTCAGCAGATAATGCAAATTAATGGTTCAGCTTTGGCTCAGGGAGAGAGCTGACTTCTTTTTACTTCAGTTTTACACATTGCTTGGATCTGGTTATGCTACTAAGTTGAACTTTTTTTTTTTTTAATAGACATAGATCTCTGTTTTAGAGCTGGGAGATGGTGCTTATAGGAACTCTGAGTGTTGGCGTTATTGGCTTTGGAGCTGAAGTTCATTTCTCTGAAACTTGAAACAGTGCTCATGTTATTGAGAAAGTCAGGAATTTCTTGTATGATGACTCTTAATGTAATTACTCTGTTTTCAATATTTATTGATCCTATACATAGTCTGTTGAAAACTAAGGAAATTCTGGAAGCAAACCCAGTTCAGAAGGAATTGCAGCTTACAGTGCAGTTTTAACTGCAAGTAGTCAGATGATAGGCTACCACCCCACAGTTTTCAGTGAATACTGAGATTACTTGCTGTAGTACACTTCCTTCATTCTCTCAATGGATGGAGAATTGTTGCACGTGTCTTAGTCTTTGTACATAACCTCTGGCTTTAAAAATAGACCTGACCTGTCTCACTTGTGCCCATTAACCGAGCCATTTGCTTATGTAGCCATGATGGTAGTTTAGGGTTTTCAAGTATACAGGATAGCTTCAGATGTGATGGGTTGAAGTAGGAAGGAGATTCCTTGTGAAAATACATAGTACCCGCCATTAGAGCCTTCCCCCGGCCCAAGTCCCCATTCCATACGGCTGTTAAAGCAAGGGTAAAATCTGTCCTACATCCAAGTATGTAGCTGGGAGAGGAGATACGCTCTTAAAGTTGCACTAAGCTTCCCCCCACCCCAACCTTAACTGCTTTCAGTTAATATCTACTTCTGAAAGAAATCTTTTTTAATATCACAATAATATTTTCAGTTTCTACCTCCAACCACGGACCCACTTCAGGAGGCAAGAAATCTTGTCAGATACTAGGGAGTCTTTGTTTATTTTTATCTGGGAATGCAATGACAGTTCTTTAAACTGACTTAATTTAAAGTGACTGGAATTAAATTGGTAATGCAGAACCAACCTCCTCATTTACATTTGATCATACTCTGAAGCAGTCCCAAGTACTACAACAGCCTTCTGCTACTTGTTTAGAGCTGTTAAAAATGCAGGAAATCAGATACTAGGGAGTCTTTGTTTATTTTTATCTGGGAATGCAATGACAGTTCTTTAAACTGACTTAATTTAAAGTGACTGGAATTAAATTGGTAATGCAGAACCAACCTCCTCATTTACATTTGATCATACTCTGAAGCAGTCCCAAGTACTACAACAGCCTTCTGCTACTTGTTTAGAGCTGTTAAAAATGCAGGAAAGGGCGGGGGGGGAGATGCTTACATTTTTGACTAGCAACTGCCTTGTTACTTGAGAGTTGTCTGTGTTTTTTGTTTATTAGTAGTATTGTTTGTGTGTAGGATCAGGCAAATACATCTGTTTGAGTTGGCATCAATTAGAAATATAATGGGAGGAAACTGATGGAGTACAAAGAAATAAGACCGTGTTGATCGGTGTAAGTGATTTCGTGCATAGGTGGTGTAACTAATGTCATGTACATGTCATGATAAAGCAGAGTGTTGGATAGAAACTTTTTCCTAATGTAGGAAAAGGTGTGAAGGTGCTCCCTTGAAAGCCTAGCCAGTAAGTGGTGGAGCCTGTTGCTGCTGAAGTCAGCATCTTGATTCCGCTGGCAACACAGCAGGGTTAGAACGTAACTTTTTTTGAAAGCAAAACCAAGTTTATTGCCATAATGCAGAGAGATAAATGACTGAAATATGTATACTTCCTCTTTCCTCAGTGGCATGGTTCAACTGGCAAGTTAAATGTCCTTTGGAGAAGCATTCTGCATAGATGTGACTGGGATAAGTCTGTGGGGGTTTTTTTTGTTGTGTTTTCTTCTAGGCCAGAGAAGGATGTTGAAAAATAAAAGTGCAAGATGGTAAAAGTCTACCTGAGATTGTCAGTTATTTTGCAGAACAAATCGATGATTTTTTTTTAGGGAAAAATTAGTTTAAAGCTTGTTTGGGTTAGGGATCTAAATGGCTGTGGGGTGGATAGTAACAAAACTGCTAATTAAGGGAGTGCTTTGGGATGGGAGAGGGAGGCAAGAACTCTGACCTTGAGCTGGCTGCCAAAAGTCTGAGACATTGTTAGATGCTGAGACTTGGTTTTGGTGGAAGGGAGATAGTCTTGAATGGGAAGTGGATGGTGGTGTGTCAGCGTAAAAGCATAGGTTACATTTACCGGTGAGATTTCTGAGAGAATGTGTGGAGCCAGAAGAGGACGCAAGCTTGTGGGATCCTTAGATAATTGTGTTGTGGATTAGGATTTTTTTTTTTCCAAATTATATGATTGAAGGTGCAAGCAGAGAGAAAAAAGAAACAGAATACTCTCATATGACAGCAGGAGACACACAGCTGGTTGTTGGGGAGAGGTAGTAATTCAAGGAGAATGAGGATTAACAATTCACCCAGAGGTATGGGAAGAAGTCCTTAAAGATCTCAATAGGATAAGTTCAGTTTAATATAAGAGGCAGAAGACAGTAGAAAATTTTAAAATGAACTGAAGAGGAGGAGTTGCAGGCAATGAGCATAAACAACTTTCTATGAGTGTAAAGATTACAGGAATATGTATATGTCCTATATTTGCATATAGGACAAGATTTAAGCATTTTTGGGGATTGCTTCTAGTTGTGTGATTTTTTTTTTTCTTTTTTTCTTTTTTTTCTTTTTTTTCTTTTAGGGTTTGGGCTGGTCTTTTTTTCTTTTTTTTCTTTTTTTCTTTTAGGGTTTGGGCTGGCTTTTGAGCACCCCGGTAAAGTATCTTTTGCATGTCCTTGGGACTGCCAATTTTAAACTGGTAGGCTTGGGATAAGGAAAAAATCCCCATTCCCAATTGCAAGGCCTATTGCAATTTTTGCCTTCCTCTGCAAAAGTTGACAAAACAGTTAAAATGATTTAGGAATTTCACCTATTAGATTGCTTGGTTACTGTAGACCTTAAGACATTAGTAAGACTTTTTAGACAGGTTTCCTGTGGCCCATCAGTTGTGGCTGTCCCTTGTAGGAAAGTGTTCTGAGACCTTGGATGGCATATTTTGTGGACGTATCTGGAGTGTATATCTGTCGCAATGAAAGAGTACAAGAATGAAGCAGGCATGTATAATATTATCCCCGAGTTGTCTTCCAAATTTGAGCTATTTGTCACTCAGGAATTTTACGAGTTTGAGTGTTTTATATGTGGTAACCCTCCATCCAGTCTCCATTAAACCCATGCTATGGATATTAGAAGTTTGTGTCTTGTGGTAAGGAATTCCACGGGCATGGTTATATGTGGTGTGACTAATCGTATTCCGTGTTGGTCTTTAAATCTGCTAGCCCTCTTTATGCTGGAGGAAATAAAGGCTTCTGAGAAAAGCCATTTAATACAAGACCTGGTATGGCAACAAATGGCTGAAACTAGTCATAACTTAGGAAAAATATTGGAAGGTTTCTGATGTTGTAGTGAAGTCTTCTAGGAAAGAAGAGAGTGGAGTGGAGGGGCTTCTAACTCAAGTACTTTATGAACAAGATCGTATAACTTGCTTATATTAGCAGCCCTGAATGATTTTGATTACCCAAGAAATCTCTTCCAGCCAAGTACTTACAGTGTGGGAAGAAACAGTCTGAAAGCAAATGAGCAGTCCTGAATGCTGGTATGCTGGAGCATGGAAAGTTAGAAAAAATTGGTGTTTAGGTGTAAAAAATGATGGGCAGTTGAAAGGCATCAGGTGGTGATGGTTCTTGCTCTTAATCTGTATGTAACCTGTTGCTGACTGCTAGCTTCCAGAGGAAATGTTTGCTTCATGTCCTCTGTCTTGGTAGCGTTGTCATAAGGGTGGTAACGAGCCTCTGCTGCTCTACTCAGGGAGTTTATAGGGTGTCCTTTCTCACAGCTCCAGCGCCTGCTCTCTTTCTGTGAGCAGGAGCAAGGAGTGGATTTGGTAGTTTTGAATTTCATTTCTGCCCATAATGGCCTGAGTAGTGACAGTGAAACTAGGAGGGAAAAAGAAAAAAAAAAAAGAGTAGCAGATGCTGTTCCTGCTTTGGGAAAGCTTAGTGGCCTCCAAGTATGTCGGTTCTCTGCAGATTCTGGATAGGATCAAATCATTATGCGTGTTCACCCACCATGAGGTCTAAAAACTTCTTATGGCAGCTTCTAAACCAAAAGCAATACTTTGGTAAAAAAAGTTTCCCTTTCTTCTATGTTCAACTACACAAGATTGTGTGGTTTTTGGTTGTTCTTCCTGTTACCTTTTTTTTTAAGTTTAAGAGTATTTAGAGGTGATTTGTGTAAAAACTCAGCATAAATTTGGGCCAGTAAAGTTCTTTTCCACTTTATTATGTGTTGGTATGCTTCATATAAGTGTCATAGGTATATATGTATTAGAAAGTTCATGAAAGTTCTCAAAATGCAAATGTGAGACTGAGTTCTTAAAAGGGAGAATTTGTGTTTTTAAGATTTACAGAAACTAAACAGGATTGTGATTGCTGTGCATGGGGACAACTCTTATTTCAGGTTTCTTACTCCTGTCACACCTTGGTTAATTAGTACATCTGCCTTTTAATTAGACAGGCAATCATGTGGTCTTCTCTGCAGTCATGAAGACTGGAAGAATCAGATATTTTTACCCTACCTAAATTCTTAGCATAAATTAGTTCATCATGCATGCACAACTGGGCTCCTTCAAATGTTTTTAAATCTGGTACTTGATGCATTTCTTTTGACTTAAGATTTGCATCTGACTTTCTGGAGTTTATGCTGCGAGTTTGTGCCTCAAGCTTACTAAGTAGTAAGCACTGGATTTCTGTAGGCATTCAAGCTGTCCTACCAGTTTCACCTGTCAAGTATAAGGAAAAGTCAGAGAACGGATGTTCAGGCAGCTGAATAAACTAGTTTGTTGCTTTTAATTACACACCTGGTTTAACATGATTAGGTTTTTCTAATCAAAAACAATTAAAAATTCTCATGTCGTTTCAAACATGCAGCCGAAATGGAGTTTATTTGTAGCCTGTGCCAATGGATGCTTGCTGAATGTATCTGAATGTTTTGGAATTTTATGCATCATATGAACAGATTGGTAGAATGAAGTAAATAGTAGTGTACTTTCAAGTAAACTTTACTTGGTACTTTTTTTTTTTTTTAAATACTTGGATTGTCAGAGAGAACTGGTGGCCTACCTATCCTATTGCTGAAAGGCAAAATCAAACTAGAGACTAAATTACCAGTTTTCATTGGGAAGAAATTTAACCATGGAAGACATCTTTTAGGTTGTCAATAAGCAAAAAAAATGTTATTACATCACAGGAGTTGTACAATGAAATAGACTTTACAGCTACCATGAGTAAGTCCTTCATGTCTAGGAAAGACATGAATGTGTCTTTGGGAGGTGTTTAGTGAAGCAAGGTGAGCAGCAGTGCTACAGCAGACTGTACCGGGGTCTGGCTTGAGTGGCGTTAATTTTCTTCACAGCACTCATATAGTGCTGTGTTTTAGACTGGTGACCAAAGCAGTGCTGATAACACACCAGTGTGTTAGCTGTTGCTGAGCAGTGCTTGCACAGGGTCAAGGCCTTCCCTGTTTCCTACCGCTTCTCCCAGCGAGTAGACTGAGGAGGGGGCACAGCGGGGACAGCTGACCCCAACTGACCAAAGGGATATTCCATGCCATATGACATCATCCTCTGCAATAAAATGGAGGGGAGTTTTTCCAAAGTTGCTGTTGCTCAGGGACCAGCTGAGTGTCAGTCTGCTGGTGGTGAGTGATTGCTTCTGCATTACCTGGAAATTTTTTTCCCTTCTTTTTTTCCTTCACTTATTAAATTGTCTTTATGTCGATCTAGGAGTTTTCTTGCTTTTGTCCTTCCAATTCTCTTCCCCCGTCCCACTGAGGGGGGAGTGAGCCAGCAGCTGGGTGGTGCTCAGCTACCCAGCACGCAGGCTAAACTCAATGTTGGATAAATTCAAAGTAGTATGTGTTGAAAGGAGAATAATTTAATCTACTTCAATTTTATTGACACACAGTCTTAGACTGCAAAGTCAAACAATATTGAAAACTTGCCATTATAAAATCAATGGTTTGTCATCTGGAATGCCTTGTGCAGCATTGATCACTGCTTTTTAAAAGTATTCCTCAAGTAAGGAGAGCTTAGTGATTTCTTACCTTAAGAGATGGAAAGTCTGTCTGTAGAAAGTAATGAATGATAGCGGAAAATATTGTTTGGAGTGTGTTTCCTTTACCTCATTATGTGCTAGGCAGGTACTCAATGAAATGGAATGCAAGTCACAAATCTGAAAATAATCGGAAGAAATATTTTAATTCCATGTCTAGTAAGTCATACTTAAATTCATGGCTTCTTGTGTTGTTTAAGTAAACTAACCAACCAAAGCTTTGTTGTTTGTAGAGAATGTGTATACTACCTGGAGATTAAAGTGTCTGTTTGTTTTTAGGATCAGTTGCACAGTTTAGAGAGGGATGTGAATTCTAGCCTTTCTGCGGTACAGTTTCTTGCTCCCCTGCCTTTAAAGCATTTGGAGTGTGATCATCTGAGACAGGATACTACGCAAGTGGACTCTGAGTCTGACCTATTAGAAAGATTTTGTAACTTAAATTTCTAATGCGCTTGGGTTTTGGTTTGGAGAGCAGCCAGCTGACTTTTTCATCACTTGAATAGAAACCTCAAGGTCTTGGGTTTTGATTCCCATGTAGTGGCTACAGATATTTTTCTAGGTGAGCATTTCTCTCAAGTCTGAAGTCTAAAGTTGTATTTTCCAAACTTTTTTTTATTAGTGGGTCACTGTCAGCCTTCACAACTTCTGGCATTGGTATTCACCCTAACTAAAATTCTCTGAGATGGTGATCCCACTGTCTACTATAACCTTATAGATGATCAATGCTCTTCTGAACACAGTTTGGGAGCTGTCCCTCAAAAGCTTGAAAAATGATAGTATGGAGGCTGCTATTGACTGGGCACGGCAGGTTTGATCAGTGTGGTTTAGTGATGGTATACTCTTGAACAAATATTTCTGTATTGACATAAATCGGTTCATTGTGTCCTACAATTGAGTACCCCGTAAGTGTGTTGGAGGTGCGAGTGGTGCTGGTAACCAGTGTCTTTGCAAGTTAAATAGGATGCATTTGATGGAATGGTAACAGCTTTGTAAAATAGGTAGATTCTGTTCAACTTCCCTTGGAAACAAGATTTAGTGCAATGGAATTATCTCCCATTTGTCTTACTAATGTGCTCCATCAAGAATGTATATTCTTAAATGCTTTCTCCTGTAAGTTGGAGTATCATGGCCTAAAATCCAGAACAGCTGTGTCTGAAAGCCCTGTTCTTCATTTTACAGAGGATGTGATGTTCAGTATCATCTTATGTCCTTTTTGCTACAGAGGGGAGTAATTTTATCTGTTAGTGCTGTAAAAAGTGGCTGACTGATTTGGTTAAACATTTGTCCTCCATACCTAAGATAAGAAACTAAATATGGATGTCATGTTTGGATTTTTACCAGAAAACCTAACACATGGTAAGGCAAAACTAGTTATTTGACAACAAGATAGCTTAGCTTATTTCTCTCCCAACACATTGAATTCTGTGAGCATGTTGCTGGCATTTTTCATATAGGTACGGGGGGGGAAAATGTGTGATCTTTCAAGGTGTATGTGTTGAGGTAAGTAAATCGGCACTTCAAAGTGGTATTTCAAAATCCATACTACTTGGAATATTCTCGCTATTGTACCCACTACTCTGTTTAACTGTTTAGAATTTTTATGAAGCTCTAAGGTATGTTACACATACCTTACATACATACATAACACTTGGCTAAAGTGAGATGAACTACAGTGCTAGGCTGAGGGGAAAAAACAGAACCAGTTAACTAGTTTTGAGAAGTGTAATGCTAGATATTCAGAGCTGTCCAGCCTCTCTGCTTTCAGAGAATACCTTTACATTGATTTTCAAGTGCTTTTCAGTCTCTTCAGTCTCTTTATTGCCACAAAATACTGGATTGTAGGGAAGCATTTTTAACTTACTGAGGCTATGCCAGTTTCTGCTCTGATGTTAGAAAAGTGATGTAAGAGTTATTTAGGGATGTAGCCCTGAATTGGGAATGACCTGATTTTCAGAAATAAATGATTTATTATGGATTGCTTAAATGCTTATGGCTGCAGTACTAAATATATATCAGCAATGTTATGAATACTTACCGTCTTAGAAATAGTTTACATGAGTAAAAGAAATGAGGAAATTAAGTCTCTAGTTCTGTTTAATCTGTTTAGGTAGTAAGACTCTACTGTGAGAATTTTTGGAGGCACAGGAATAATTTTCATTTGTTTCCTTGAGACTTCACATTTGCGAAGTTGAGCATGTGCTTTGGTGTCTTCCTGAATCACTACTTGCCCGATTCAAGATGCACAAGTAAATTACTTTCTCTGGTGTATTAGTAAGCCACGCACTGAACACATGTGGCAGTCTGTATTGGCAGCTTCTGTACTGTTCCATAGTTTTGTATAGCCCATGCTCTTCGCTTTTGAAAATTGTTTGCTGAATCAACTATTCAAATTGTTACAAAAACCTAAACCTTTTATGATCTACAAATCTTAGGTGTATGAGTAACTTAAAAAGAAAACCCTTAGCAATTAGAATTTGGAAGCAGACCCCTAATTGAGTAGCATGAATTTCTAGGTGGTAACTGTTGTGAAAAATTTAGATGCTTTTAGAGGGATCAAAAGATAATGGATGGACATGGACAAAATGGGTTTGAAATAATATTAAACATTCTTTGTTTCAATAAAATGCAAACTTTGTTCAATTTACTGGATTATAGTGATAAGAGTGCACATATTGGAGTAGATGAGGAATTTTCTCATGGGGAGCTGATTTTGTCAAAAAAATGCTGATGTGATTCAGTTAAAATGCTCTGTGGGAATCCTGTCAAAACTCTTGATGGAATTGATAAACCCACTTTGGTGCCTGCCTGCCGGGCTGGAGCTGCCGGCTTCTGCCAAGCAGCCTGGGGGCTCAGCGGCTCCGGGGGCGGCTCCACACCAGGGCTCCTGCTCCCTGCGCTCCCAGGCTGTGGGGCTGCACGCCCTACCTCCGGCTGGGGCTGAGTAGGATGCTGTTCTGAAGCTCCTACTTGGGAGAGCCTGTCTGGTAGCTGGAAAAAAAGAATTTGTTTTGGTTTTTTCCCTTAAGATTGAGTTGCTCTTTAAATCACTGTCTTGGAGCTGGATTTTTCTTTAACTTTGCCATGATTTGGGTGTGAGAAGAGGATTAAAAAAGAGGCTTTAGAGAGGAATGCTTTGCAAGGTGAGATTTCTGCTTTACAGCAGGCGCTGGTAGGGACTTAACGAGGGGGCTGAAGGGCTACATGCACAGATGGTGATAGACCATACTGTACCAGTCTGGGAAAATGATTAATCAATATTACAGGGATTTATTCTAGTATTTAGTTCTTTTAATTTAGCCTTCTGTTTCTCTGCTCAGGAGTTCTGTAAGAGAATGTTCTAAATGTGATGCTGATTCAGGATCCTGCTGATTTTAAGAGAAATCAAAACAGTTCCCTAACTGTTTTTTAGCTGGATCTTGTTGCAAATGGCAGTGAAGAGAACAAATGTTCTGTCCGTGTTTCTAATTGCAAGTTGCGTAAATATGGCTCAGATTTTAATGAAGGGAACTTGGAGAAGTAATACTGAGGAACAGCGAATGATAAGTAAGCGAGATGCTTAATGCACATTTTTCACAGTCCTATTGTACTTGTGTAGCTGTAGGCAACCTTCATTTGATAATTCCCAAGTTTTGAGAGCTTGCCTTTCTGACCTTAATGATCTCTTAAAAGGAAGCCTGTAACTTCATAAATCTTGTTTTCAGCAGAATTAAAAAGAAAGGAAAAAAATTTGTAAATCACCTAAAGTGGCATTATTTACACCAGTGTAATTCATTAAGAATTGGAACTTTTCGGTTCCTGATGCAGACCTTTGCTTCATGAGGTACTGGAGAATGTTGTTGCCCTTTATGGAGGATCAGTGCTGGAGGAAGAAAATGTCTTCCAGTGAGCACAAGGCTCCTTCCCTCTTTCAAGAGGTCCATTTTGCAAGAAAGAGCAAAGTGATAAAAATGAACTTTCCAGCCCTAGAAGTAACATTCTCAAGATTTAGACCTTCCCTGATGTATAACTTAACTTAGATACTGTTACCAATATATGTAGAAGACTAACCCTAAGGACCAAGCAAATATGCTATAATGAGTCAAATATAATCACTGTTTTTTTCTAGGTTTCAAAGCACTCTTCGTCTCTTCTTTAGTGTTAGTCACCTTTCCACTGCGTGGCTTTTCCTCCTTGTCTTGTTCTGTTCCCTCACCCAGGTCTAGATTTTAATACCCTGGTTTCTTTTAGTACTCACTGCCTTGAAGTTTTCTGCCTGAGCTGGAACCTCTCCCCCCTCTATGCTCAGTTCTAATGCTTCGCTTAGACAGTCCCTTCCCCCTGGTGCTCCTTGCCCAAAATGAGCTGTCTTTTCTCCTAATGACAGCATGAAAGCTTTCCATTCAGGATGTGCTTCCATTGCCTCCCCAGCTGTTTCAACCAGTTCTGCCCTACATGGTGGTTCATCGTATCTTTGTTTTCTGCCCTCTGCCTCATTTAGCTCTTCAGTCTGTCTTCCCTTTGTCCTGCTTGGTTGTTTCCCACCAACCTGCTGATGGCGGTCCCCTCTCCCAGTATACACATGCTTTCCCTGGTCAGTTCTTAAGTTTGTCCTGCTTCTCTCCTCCCATTTCTCCTTCATGCCCAACCACTTTCCTGGCTCTCTTCGTTCCCCCTTTTTCCCCCCACAGTCTGTCTGTCACCCTCTCAGTATTTGAATTTCTTCTTCCGCTATGGATATCAGTGGTGGAGTAATGGAGGCTGCTGGAAGGGTAGACGTGAAGTGTCTGTGGGGGCTCTACCTCAATCCAGCGGGAGCTGGACTCACAGGACAGATAGCCTTGAGCCGAAGCTCGATCAGAGTGGCTCATGATTGGATGTGTGTGGGAGGTTGGAGCACACCTCTGAAATCCTCAGAGATTTTAGTCAAATTCTTAAAAATATTTGCTCTGTATTTGTAAGTATATATGTTGGATGCAGGGAGAACTTGCCACCTGACACTGAGGGGACAGACAGGTTCATTTAGGGATCCTTGGCAGCATGATGACGGCACTAAATCGTAGTTACAATTAAAGTTTTATTTTCTTAACATGATATTATGATTAGCAGAGCACAGAATTTATGATTAAAACGGCACAGGGTTTCTACAGGCAGAATCAGTATAGTACAATTTATAAGTAGCATAATACAGAATTTATAATATGACTTAATTTGTCATTTCTAATCACCTGAACCCTCTGCAGATCGGGTCAAATCTTAATACATGGTTTGCCGTATCAATATGACAATCATAATCTCAACTCTAAATTCATATAAAAGAATATGAGTCAGTCCCTCAATCCTGGGAGGAAGCAGAGGATGGCGGGGGCATCCCTGGCCACAACGGGCCCCGGTCTCGCAGTCCAGCAGCAGCTCCAGTCCAAGTTCCACTCTTAGGAGCTGTAACTGCTTGATCTCACAGACAGTGCTCTGGGTGCTGTTCTGCTTCCCTGTTCTGTGTCGGGGCCATCGTCACCACCTGGTGACACTGGGTGCCTAGGGCCTTCAAGGCCAGCAAGGAAGGGAGAATCGGCCTGGTGCCCGGGAACTGTGAGGGAGGGGAGGGAGAGATCTATTTGGTTTATCTACTTGGTTCACAGGACCTTCAGGGTCTGATAATGAGGGGAAAGAGAACAAATACGTGACCCACTCAGTCACAGAGAATGGCTGCTTGCCTCATAAAATGGTGTTATGCTAACCACACTGCCAGGGGTCGGGAGCAGGGGGGACCAGTCACAGAATGACCCCATCAACAGTTGGTTTCAGGGTGAACAATTAGTTTGGTAGAGACCTAAGCAACAGAGGGCTGAGTTTTACGATGGAAAGTTGTTGGCAATATTGACAATAATAGGTGTTCTGAGGCTCCCTCTTAATACCAGTGACAGGTATTAATAACAATTAAGGATTTTTTTGCTGGAGGAATGGCCTACAAGTGATTGAAAGAAGTGTTAAATTCTAGGATGGGAAGAAGTTACTTAGATTAGTAAAAAGATGCATTAAGAAGTAATGGAATGCGTAAAACAAAGTCACTGAAGGCTGAATATCAAGATGTAAAGCAGTACGCTATAGGATGTTTTTTCCAAGGAATTAGTAGAAATTCTCTTTTTTAAATGTTCACGTGTTGACCGATAAAATGCATAAATGTCCTGTAAGAAGCACTTTCATACTAATGGGAGGAAGATTGTGAAGCAAAATACTCCTTTAATTTGTCTCTTCTGAGAGAGCATATGTCTGAGTTCTAGAAATGCAATATATAGTGTAACCTCAAGTGGTGTTCACAAAGCTACTTGAAATAGACTGCTACTTTTCACTGTCATCCTTAAGTAGGACATAGGGCTCCTAAATACCCATGGAAATTTAAGTGCAAGGAGCAAAAACTAGGCTCTGATCCAAAGCCAGTTGAAGCTGATTAAGAGACTGCTTTTGGCTACCAAGGACTCTGGCTTAGGCCACTAGCAAGCTAGAATTCAGTCTCAGGTGTTCAGGCAGACTTTTTTGGTTAGTTAAGTCTGTGGGTTTTTCTTTTGGTTCATGTTTGAGGTGCTGTCCGTGATTGTAGGAGATGTCTCTGTGTGTATACCAACTAAAGTGTTACATATTTTCAGTATTTAGTTCTAGAAATAGTAAGTGAATGAGACACAACACCTTAGCTACACTTAAATCACCTGATTATGTACTGTTCTGCTTTTATGGCTTGACACTATACGCTGTTAAATCACAGGTACACCTAGAGATGATGTACTTATTCCTAGAAGATATGCATGTGGCTAGAACAGAGTAGAGGCAAGGAAAATATCTTTACTTTGCATAGTTTGCAGTTCTTTGGCTAGTTTCAGTGTGATTCTCCATTCTTCCCATCCTGTTAGATATTTAAATTTTTCAAATACTGAAGAGAGGGATACCTTTTTCAAATAGGAAGTGTCTGTAGAATTGCAAATATAGGTTAAAGTGAGAGGTGGTGGTCTGCATGACTCAGATGATTGTTTTATTTTACTTGTTTGTATGCTTATCTTCTATTTTAGAAACAGAAAATAAAATGTTTACATTTTATCACAATGGTTTTTTGAGTGCAGTCCAAGTTAGTTCTTTCATTTTAATTCCACTTGGCATGTTGCCCCACTTAATTTTACAGCTTGGCCTGAACTTTTTATAGACATACGTAGTTATTAGCTATCTGTGTGCTGTGTCTCCACTTTCTTCAAGATGAAAAGAGTTGGAAAGTCACTTTTAGAGTTGGGTCAAGATTTCATTCCAAACGTTAATAGAAATGCAGAGCTTGTTCTCTCTTCTAGCTGAGCTAGATTGGTTATATACTATACACCAATAAAATTTTCCACAGTACAAAAAAGATTTTGAAAAACTCTTACCTAGCATTCTGTAAAGCATCATCAGAAGTGGATTTTAGCACGTGAGGGTCAAAATGTTTGCATCGGTTTCGGGGCATAAATTGGAACTTGTTTTAATTAATTTCTTTTGTATTTGACCTCTAGGTTCCAGCAAGATGTGGGGTGACAGTCCGAGACAGCCTAAAGAAAGCTCTAATGATGAGAGGTCTTATTCCAGAATGCTGTGCTGTTTACAGAATACAAGATGGGTATGGTTTGTGTGTGATGGTTTTTGCTCTTAGAATCTCTTCTTGGAGTTACCCAGTATGGCCGATTCTATCCAACATTGTGGAAATTGTTTTCAAAGTTCAGAATGATATGATACTTTGCGCTAAAACAATTTGTGCCTTGAAGACATATCTAAAAAGAATTGCAAACTCCTAGAAAAAGATTTAATCACTTTAAGAACAGGCATAATATAGAGTAATATGAGCTTATAGACTGCTGGCAAAACACTCATTAACCAAACTCATGCTAACCAAACAAGTATTAAATAGGTTTCGGTAACTTTTTGGTTTTATTTGATTTGGTTATAGTGCATTCTTAACTGAATATAGAGTTCCTGTGAGGAAAAAAAATTTGAGTTTCCAGCCCTAAAAAGTTTGTAGATTATCTTACTGCACAAAATTAGCCATCTCCTTGGAACCCTTATGGAACAGGTGGAACTTTCACAAGCACTTTATTTGATTAGAAACGTATCTGTCACCTTGGAACTAAAGAATCAGCCACTACTGGCGCTGATTGAAGAAGTGCATTTTGTTCCTGCAGTTTGTCCAGGGAAGGTGTGGTTTCCTTGGTGTGTTCTGAGCTTAATGTCTTGCCTTTAAAGTTTCCTGCAGTTAGAGACTGGGTAGCAAACCTCCACAGTGCAACTTTCTACCTGTCAGCAGGAGACCTGCAAGGGCTTGTGCGCTGGTGCTAATGAAAGGCTTATTTACACTTTAGAGAGAAGAAGCCAATTGGCTGGGACACTGACATTTCCTGGCTCACAGGAGAGGAGTTGCATGTGGAAGTCTTGGAGAATGTGCCACTCACGACACACAATTTTGTATGTACTGTTCTTTATGAAATGTTGAGTAGGGTTAAATCAACTTTGTACTTTCAAAATCAAATTAACAACTTCCAAGAATATTTTGTATCTGTGGGATGTGGTGGGGGTTGCAAAAGAAGTTTTTAATCACAATAGCTTAAGTGAATTAGATAGAATTGTAATTGAAGTAAGTGATGTTAGAGTACTTGATCGCCCTTAAAACTTTCACATTTGGATGGAATACACCCTTTAAAATCTATAAATGTAGGGGGTTTAAATCAGCACTGCATTGCAGAGCTGTAATAATAATCTACTATTTTTGTATTGCTGTATCTATAAAATGTATTCTGGGCCTCCCTGCTGGCTCTGCAGCAGCAATTAACTAATGAACTAACTATTCCCAGAGCGGTGCTGACATCATCAATGATGCTAGTGCACAAATATGTTTTGACCTGATAAGGCACCAAGTAAATGGAAGCTGCTAAACAGAATTTATCTAAACAGTTCCAGCTACATACAAAATCCAGGAAATGATGTTTGTTACATTGAGAAGAAAGACCTTTTATTTAAAAAAAAAAAAAAATTCTATTTGCAAGCTTAAACTATTTCACTCGAACAAGCTAGTTTGGCTATGGCTAGTTAGGTGAAAGTCTAGTAGGCTTAATGTTTTTTTGATACCCTTCTGAAATTTTTATTATTACGTGTAGTAATACAACTAGAATGTGTTTTTATGCCAAGTATTGCTGAATTTGAAAATGAAACTAAATCATTTTTCCTCCCCCTATAATATGAGGGTAATATATGTTCACCCTTTTGCAATTTTAAATGTTTCTGAGTTTCAGTAGTCAAAATTAAAACTATATGTGTAACCATATATAGAAGCCATATATATAAGCCATACGTGTATTTCCAGTCCTGTGAGTGTTGGATAGAAATGTCATTTGGCTCCTGGAAAAATTGGAAGATGAGATAATCTTTCAGCAGCTTTTGTTTTTATAGGTTGTATCCAATTAAATTCTGAATGTTTGTCTCTAGCATGATAATAGTGCACTATATTGCTTCAGATTTGTTGCTGTTTTTCTTACTGCTAATGAAGTGAAGCATTAATTCCAATAAACAGTTGAAAGAAAATTTTAATGCATGAAGGCTATTTCAAAAATGAGACAATCTTTTATGTAAATCTGTTTGATATATAAAACTATAGCTCCAACATCAGAAAAGAGGCTTGTAAGTGTATTTGAGGGAGGTAAAAGCAAATAGCCTGTCTTAGGCTTACAGAAGGACTCTATTTAATTATGATTATTTTTGACAATGTAGGTACGAAAAACATTCTTCACGTTAGCATTCTGCGACTTTTGTCGAAAGCTGCTTTTCCAGGGATTCCGGTGCCAGACGTGTGGCTACAAATTTCACCAGCGCTGTAGTACAGAAGTGCCACTGATGTGTGTTAATTATGACCAACTTGAGTAAGTAATCACAATTGGTTTTGAAGTTGAGCCTTTTATTAAGCTTTCAGCTGTCAGTGATTTCTTATGTTAGATCTGTAGTTCAGGAAATCAGAGGAGGTGCCTGAAAAAAATACAGGAGTTCAGCTGTTCTTGTGAGACTGCATAATTCATATTCTCTCTGTGCTAGCTCAGACAACCAGTTCATATTTTTTGCTGGACTATGAAATGCTTTCTTTGAAGCATAAATGGGGTGGTTGAGCACTTGACTGTATCAGACAGACTTCTCATTGTTCACAGTTGTTATTCTTAATCAAAACTAGTTCTTTATTATGCGATGGCTAGGGCCCTTAAATATTTAGATGTGGGTTTAGATGCGGGTTTATTCTCTTCAACCTGAAAAAAATGTTAAGAGACACTAGTTTAATATGGTGAAATTGCAGTTGGTTTTACAGTGATTGAAAATAAATCCATTGGTGAGTTTGCCTAGGTAAGAAACATAAAAGATGATGTCCCAAACCGTCCTGTGTTCTTGAATTTAATTATTGATCTATTTGTGCAAGTCTTTGATGTAGGTTAAGGATCTGGTGTAAAGTGGCTCCGTGTTCTATTTGATTGGTTTCAGCAGAGGCTGTTAAGTCTTTTAAATAGACTTTCATATAAGGAATCATTTAAAATGCTAGTTTCTCCTCCAAGAATAAATTTAACTTCTGCTTATGTTGGTATTTGTAACTGTTTCCTTGGGCACCTCTAGAGTTTGTGCTCAGGGCTTATGGATAACATAGTTCTATCCATTTGGCTTTTGGCATTGCATCAGTGCAAACATTAAAATAAGTTCGTGTACTCAACATATAGGTATAAGTTGTGCATTCTTGAGGAACAAGATGTTTGCAATTTCATCTAAAAGATTAAAAAATTACTTTCCACAAAGGTATGTTTAAGGCATGATCTTTTGATCCTTTGTCAAGTAAATAGTATTTTTAACAAATCTTGCAGATTAATTGTAGTGTAGTCTTTATTTTAAAATTTAGAATTTGATCGGTGGGGGTTTGGTTGTTTGGTGGTAGTTTTTTTTTGTTTGGGCGTTTTTTGGGTTTGGTTTTTTTTTTTTCAATCTTTGGGTGTTATATTGTGAAGCTTCTGGGTTTTGCACAAGTTAGGTTGTTTTTGTTTTGTTCTTGCCTCACAGTTTGCTGTTTGTCTCCAAGTTCTTTGAACATCACCCCATATCACAGGAGGAGGCCTCCTTAGGAGAGACCACCCCAGCATCTGGATCGTACCCCTCAGTGCCCCCCTCAGATTCTGTTGGGTATGACCTCTGTTTAATAACATAACATTTCAGTACTGTATGCTTAGAAACACTCAAAATACTGCTTTGCAACTCTCCACATTTTTGTGATCCGGCTTGTCATGCAAATATATCCACCTATGCTTAACTTTAAAGAAGTGAATGTTTTCATTCACATAAATGATATAAATTAGTAATGAACCTAAGTTAAACGTGTGCGAAAGTGTCTGTAGAATTGGGGCCTTACCTGTTAAACTGATTTCTCCTGCATGGAAGCTTAGACCTGGTCTAAACTGGAAAGATTTTATAATTAAAATTAAAACAAGCCAAAACTATATCCTTACAAATTCTTTTAGTTTGTGTTATCAAACTACAATTTGTTTGCCTTGAAGTGACATACCTCTGTTTCAGAATAAGCCACGCCACTATAAGATTGGTGTGAATAGATGCCAATTCCAGGTTCATAATACTGCTTTAGTAGCTTTTCCACATACACATTGGTTTAGTATCCTCCAGACCGGCTGTCTTCCTCCCGTTTAGATGTTGAGATACATCAATAGCATCTGTTTGCAGCAGAGACAGGTTTTGTAAAATCAGACTTCTAAAACTGACCACAGCTTCCATCCCCTGCGTTTTCAACAAAGATTCTCTTCCAACACTCTCTCTGTGAAGGGATAAGTGATCATATTTAGATTATGTTCCCAGTAGCTAAGAGATCACTGACACCACCCAGCACTAGATAGTTGAACAAATCTCCAGGAAAGAGTAACTCAAGGATGTGTATCAAAATCAAGAAACCTGATGCAGATTTATTAAGAACACCAAATACAAAAGCCTTCAGAAAAACATTCCTAAGACATGTGCTGCGTGGAGATGAACTGAATTTGGCAGAGGGGCTCTCTTGGAATAGTGAGCATTGTGCCCAAACTAAAACAGAAACACAGCTGGAAGCTACGCAGGCACCTGTGGACTCTAACTAGAAGAAAAATTCCCTGGACAGCCAAGACTATTTTATAAAAGACCAAATGTGATGCCTCCCAGGAAAATAGATTGACAGTCCTGCAGAAGGAACCTCATCTGGTAAGTATAAAGAGAGATGATGTTCTTATTTGTACTATTTTGTGCAGTTTCAAGTAAATTTGGAAGTGCGTCTTCCAGATAATGGATGTTGCCTTTATAGCCCGTGGATGTTAGTACAGCAGATTGTGATAAGGCTGCTGCTGTGGTTCTCTAAGCTAAGCAGCCTCTGCCTTTCTCATGGTACAGCTGAAATTATAACCAGGCTGGAACTACTAATCTGTGAAGAAGCTTGTTTATACCAACTGTGTTAAACGCCTGCGGATGCCAAAGGCACTATATAACCCCAATCCTAACACTGGTATATGCTAAATTTTCCTACTTTTCAGTTGCTTCTGCCTCACATTTGTGCTTTCTTACCAGTTTATGAGGATAGAAAGGGTGGATTATCTTAATTGATAAATGCACTACTTCAGGCGGTCTTAGTTTTGTGAAGTAAAAACTGAAAGGAAAAACTGAGACCAAAGCTGGTTAATGCCTTAAGGTTTTTAACTTCACATATATAAAAATATTAACATTTAAATATACTTGCCAGTTGAGGTTAAGGACCTTTTGCCAAGTGTTGCATCTGTAAATGTTTGTGGTTGCAGGAGCTGTAAAAGGTTTCTAGCTTTCTACTTTTCACTTTTTGCCTTGCTGTACACTTCATTGTTAAACCAAAAAAAAAGAGGCATACATCATGCCTTCAAAATTCTGTTTATTTTGAAAATGGCTTATGATTATCAGCTGGTGTTCATAAGTAGTATGCATGTTACAAAGTCATGCAGTTTTCCCCAAGCATCTGTATTTGTAGTTTCCTTTCCAGAAGCAGCTCAGATGATACTGTATGAGCATATAGCACTGTCCATACCTTTCCCCAGTTATCCTTTTGCCTTTCTTTAATAATACTTCTCTGCTTTTTAAAGACGTAATTGTGGAAATGTTAATTTCTCTGAATTTTTTTTAGAGTAAAAAAAAAAATGTTGGCCTTTTCTAAAAAACATATATTTACCCACGGTTTTGTTAAAGGGTACTGCTACAATATGGGACAACAGTTCAACTGGAATAAAAAAAAAAAAGGTGTGACATTTGAAGTTATCTTGTCTGGGAAGAGAGTAAGAGATTGAAATGTGAGAGTTGGGCAATGGGATTGAAAATATGAGGAATTAGCACTTTATTAACACTTATTAGTTTAATAATTGTTCCTTTGATTTCTCTGTTCTCCTAGCATCTTGCATGGCACAGCCCACAGAGGAAGGGATGTTACTAATCGTTTGGTAAACCTGAGGAAAGAGAAGGCAAACATCCTTCTTCATCTTTAGCCTTGTGAAGGGATTCCAGCAGCAGGCAGAGTGCCCAAAGAAAGGAAGTGTTTGTGTTACAAGACAAGCTCAAGAGCAAAGGCGTGTGTGACATGCTGAGAAATTGTCAAGGGATCAAATGGAGAAGTTGGAAAGAGAAAGGGACATAAAGAAAAAGACCATTGGACGTGATGCAAAAGCTGCTAAACATGCGGGAGAACTTTGTTTCACTTTGCTCATGTGTGACATCCTAAAGCAGTCCAGTCCTGTAGCCTTTCATTCTTCCAGCTGTACACCGTAGGCAGTCCCTCTAGACGTTCCACCCCAAGGGAGCACATACGGTCCCACTTGCACATTTCTGAACCCCTTATAAAAATGTGTCCAGCCTCCACATTAGGTCTTTTGTCCAATTTTAGTTCTTTCAGTTTGCACTATCCTGTTGTGCCAAAGCAGTCATTTTAGTTACAATCTGCACTTAACTGGAAAGAATAATTAAAAGTGTAGGTCTCCCTAATAATAGCCATTTGTAATAAAATTGAAGTACGCAAACTGTATATAATACATTGTATTCATTTCATTCATTGCACTATCATAAAGTTTCTGTACCTTTGCTCGTAAAATATGAGCACAGAATTTCTGTGAACCCAGTTCCCTGGATCTTACAGATATATGAAAATGGGAGAGATGAGCTATTCGAAATATTCTGAAGTTGTCTTTTTCAACTTCCATCTATTCTCTCAAATCTTTTGATGTTGGGCAAAACTCAGCAAACTCATGAGGCAGATATTATGGCAGGGTAAGTAACCTGTGGAGTGGGTGGTAAGGGGGCGCATGGTCAGACTTTGAATAGCACAGAGGCAGGTTGGACTCGATAGAAACTGAAAGCGTCTGCTTTGCTTGAGGCAGAACACTGCTAGTAAGCAGGCTGGCAACATCTTGGCTCTTTGAAAAACAACATTTCCCAACATGCTTAATCTTCTAAATTTGAGGAAGAAAGGGGGACTGTCTGGTGCACCATTCTTGGAAGCTTGCCAGTCTCTGTCTTAGAGCAGGCTCCAGCCTCTGATTAAACACCTCTGCTTTCCTTTCTGTCTTCCAAATGTTCACTGATCATTCTGCCTCAGCCGAAGATATTTAAATGTCTAGAAAAGCTTCTGAAAAGCCAAGGAAACAAAAACAGTCTTACGATACTGTATTTAGTACCACAACACCATTTAGATCCCCATGTGTTTAAGTAAGCAAAAGCTTTGTGTTTTATGCAATAAAACAATGATGAACTTTTCCCCTAAAAATTCTGGCACCAGACCTTTTCCAGACCACTCCATGTAAATGTTAGCAAACTTCCTACAGTATCCAACTTGATATGCATTCTTGCTGAGCAGAAGAGGCCTGGTATCAGAATCTTTAGAAAAATCATCTTTAGTCTATACAACAGGTGGGGGAAACTTCTTGCTCCCCAAAACTTTATTTGCAAAAACATGCTAATGAACTGAAACCTGGTTTGGAGGACTGACAACAGCTGTGTGGGTTCTCTTGATAGCCGCTGGTATATGAAGCTCTCAGAAATTTTAGGAAAGCATTGCTGAGCTTTGATCTGGGCCCAAAGACCAGTATAAATGCACACCATTGTGATAACCCTGGCAATTGTTTTTCACCTACAAGCCAACATGGATGAAAACAAGTTATGGTATAGAAAAATGCACTGATCCATGTGAAGTTACGACTGTTACAGATCTGTCCCATGATGCTTTTAGACTGACTTCACAGGATGCTGTAAGAGTATCTTCTCTAGCTTGTAGTTACAAACTTGTACTGCTATCCTTTTCTCCAAATCAACATTTGATTTGGTGTTATTGACTATTTCCAGTCTGCAGAGGTGGGGAAAGAAAAAAAAATTACTTTGTTTTCTGGCAATATCTATGGAGTACCACAATAATTAAATTAGAACATGTTTGGCCTTCAGAATTTACAGTTTACCTGCTTGCTAGTGTAGCTGAAATACCATTGTATCCCAGATCCTTAGTAGTCCTTAGAAACTGCTTGAAAATGGAAGTG
Source organism: Fulmarus glacialis (assembly GCF_000690835.1). Taxonomy (NCBI): domain Eukaryota; kingdom Metazoa; phylum Chordata; class Aves; order Procellariiformes; family Procellariidae; genus Fulmarus; species Fulmarus glacialis. The sequence goes on along the minus strand of NW_009231177.1, from coordinate 36,753 downwards.
CACTGTGTTCTTCATTAACAGCAGTAACAAAAAACAAAGCCAATCATACTCTGGTGTAAACCAAAAAAAAAAAAAGCCTTGGTACGCATTTTAGCTTGCAGTAGGTTTGGCTTGGGTATGAGTATGCAGTCCACCAGGAGAATAGTGTGTACTACACTGAGCCCTGTGGCTAAACTGAGATGCACTTCTTCGGGCTGGGAGGGGGAGAAGAAAAATCTCAGTCCAGTAGAGATGCTGACATTTTAAAAGGGAAGTGGCACACGCCCTATAACTGAAGCTAGGTGAATGTGTATTTTCAGTTTAAGTATTTGCCTAACTACAGCAAAATAAGAATCCAGGCAAAAATCTTGAAGCCCAAACGAACCTTTTTTAAGAAAAATCTTTCCTGAGTAGACCAGCTCTTAAATATATGAAGCATCACACTGGTGAGTTAAAGGAAATTGAGGAAAATCTGTATTAAAATTTTCTTTTGTATTTGTAAAGTGAACAAACTTGTATCATTGCAAGTTCTAAGATACGGTGGAGGTACTGTGTATGATTTTATAAAATTGTTTGTTTATATATGACGTAGCATGTGTGGGCACTTTTCTGAGTTACCTTCCTCTTTCCCGTGGACCCAATTTTGTAGAATAGTAAATCTGTGGACATGTTGGCACTTGCTGTGATTGACAAAGGGTAAAAATCTACATCTGGTCTGCAATTAGTCATCTCCTGACGAAACCTCTTTCTGTTTTGTCTTGATAAAAGGGAGGGAACAATGTGCTTATCCCAAATACCTGGTCGAAGGAAAAAGCATTTTCTGTCATACTGCCAGAAAAGGTTATAACATATTAAATCGAGATTTGACAACTCTATCAGCTTGTTGCCTGGGAAGCTGAGAATCATTTGTTAAAGGAATGCCCACATCTAAGAAGCTGGAAGAAAGTGCGCAAGATGAGGTGGTATAACCTCTCTAATATGTCAGAATATTGACCTCCTTATTTGTAGAAGGTCTCCTCTAACTAGCAGGTTGGCTGTTAACTGCTCACAAAGGCCACAGGAGCAACAGAAACTCGAATCCTGGTATTTGAACTGCTATTCCTTTAAGCCCCAGCCTGCTATACCTGTATGCCACAGTAAACAGTTCTTTGCAGCAGTTGTGTTCTGGTCCTCTTGACTTTTTTTTTTTTTTTGGCAATATGTTTGTTGGCACTATGTTTGCGTAGGCTACAGACCTAGTTTTGGAACTTGCCTGGAATAGACAATGTCACCCTTTTCCAAATGATGATGACTGGCCCTTTTTGCTCCAGTGTCCCTTCTACCATCCTGGAGTAATTAAAATTTAGAAATACTATAAGAACAAGCTTTTGGTAGGTAAGAGGATTGCTGCATTCTTTGTGGTGACGTGTTTTCTGTAGATCAAGATCTTGATGCAGAACAAGATACAGCTTTTGCCGCCCACAGGCGGTGGTAATCTCTTCTGAGCTTGTGATCTCAGTAGGCCATCTTGGCTAGCAAATCGATTGTGTCTTTCTCTTCACTAGTTACGTTTTTCTTGGCTAGCAAATCGATTGTGTCTTTCTCTTCACTAGTTACGTTTTTCAAGCAAAATTCCCATTTAGCAAAAATAATCTACCTTTTTGTAAGTGTCCCAAGGACACCCATTCATGAAATCCTGATTGTATAGAGCACACGGCTAACTGCTTATGAGATTCCCATCTGTGGATTCTTTGGTGTCTAAAGCCCAGAGATCCTCCCAATAATAGTTTAGAGACTCCAAAAAAGAGAGTTCTTTATTCTTTATCTTCACCTGTAATTGTTTTCTAAAGATCTGAACTTCCCCCAGTTAAAATTTAATGAGTAGAAAAAGCTATTCAAATTGTTTTCAAACATGATATGACATAGCATGCTATCTGTGCTAGCAACATGATGGGCATGATGACCTGTGACCAGAAATACAGAAGTGTTTGCAGATTCCCTTAGCAGATGACCATTTATGACTCAAAGGAGGATGTAATTGAAACAATATTTCTGCAATTTGGTTTTCTCTTCCTTGGTTTACTCATGATCACAGAAAATCTGATTGCTTCTGTTCTCGTCCTGTGGCAGAGCTCAAATGCTGTCTCACAGTCATTCCTAGTGCAGCAGTCTGATGTTTGTTGTTACACATTTCCCTTAATTTCATTATTACTGAGAACTCTCAGGAAGTTTGAGCAGGAGTTAGCTATCCCAACAATGACAGTACTGGCCTGGCTGAGACACTTTTTAGGCTTTTCTTCTGAAATCTTTCTGTGCAGCATCTGACAGCCTTGCTTTAACATGAAAATACAGTGCCTTAGAATGTCAACCAAGTCCTGCACTTGTATCTGTGCAGTGTCCCATCTCCTGATGTGGGTTCTGGTTGCGTGATGTCCTTTCAAAAACATTGAGGAGTTCAAAACTTTCTCATCTCCAATAAAAAAGATATTACCCGAAGGCACTTGTTAGCAATGAATGAAAACTTTAGCTTATGTATATGTACATCAACTGCATTTAAAAAACATTTCTGAAATTCTGAGCATCTTCTGAAATGCTGGGCTGTTCAAGGACCTTTCTCAGAGATTTGTCTATTGGCAGTTTCAATTCATTGCTTCCCGGTATCTTCCCAATATTTATATTCTGTCATGTGACAATAGGTAACTATTTTTAAAAAAAGTTAAGCAAGGTTAAACCCCCTACCTATTCTTCCCCTGCCCCACTTCCCAAACATAATCTAAGTATTTTATTACAAGACTTACTAGACTGTTACTTGAATTAATTCACAAGCGATCTGTTTTGCCATTCCCAATTGTGAGACTGTTGGCCAGGAAGGAAAAGATGACAGGTACTTAGGATACAGATAGCACTGAGTTCTGGGATCAGTGCCAAACTCTATAAAGTCTTCAATGAAAGGTAGGGTAATAGTCTTTAAAGCAGACCTGTTTCTGAAAAAATGTCAAGAGATCTGGTTGAAAATGTTAGTTGCCCCTAAAGATCTTTGGAGAGGCCAAGGAACCTTTGCTTACAGGAGGTGGCACCAGGACCTATTGCTGCTATATGCTGCTGTATGGTTTATTTCTGAAGCTTCTCCCTGTGGGCATTGCCTTTGTGGGCATGGTAACTAACCCATGAGTAATTGAATGGCTGGAGGACTCTACTCCTCTCTTAGGAATTGTGTTTTCTATAAGTTCTAAAAACCTTGTTGTCAGATATCACGTGTATTTCAACATGAAGTTTTCTTTGACAAAGGTGGCAAATGTTTCTCATTGACATTTTGCCTTATATCCATTAAATTGAATCGTTAGACTTAGCAGTGACTGACCTTGACTTGAGGAAGAGGTAAATGCCAATTTATTGTACCTTAACAATATAAATGGATAACCAAAGCAGTAGCATTCTGCCTTCTTACAAACGAAAAAACAAGTGTTTAGATGTTTTGTCTTTTAAATATATGATTCATGATACCATAAATTAAAGACTCTATCTACATTTATGACTGGTAGCATTTGTATTTCTTCAGAAAACTTGCCTGTATAGTTTGAACGCTTATCTTTCAAGTCAAATCTATTGCATTGCCTAACTGTAGCACTGTAAATAACATTTGAAATGTTGCACTATTCAAAGTTATTTCTTAAAGGTTGAGGTTAAGAGGTGATATGCTTATTTTTGGTATGAATAATTCATATTACATTGGCCATAAAATTAGTCAATTATGTTAGGTGACCAGTATTTAATTTTCAGTCTTTCTTCACTGAACAATAATCCCATCCATACAATTTGTTTTGTGACATCTTCTGACTGTAATGTTGATGTGAGATGTTAAGCGTTTTTAGTTTTCAATGGGTTGCCATTAAAAAGAGTGTATTGCATTAACTCTGAAGTGAGGAAACTGCAGAGTATCTTGCTATCTGCAGTGCATGTTGGGCTAAACGAATTTTTCAGATCAGGATTCATTATTACTAGTTTGGTATGGTATGCTAAGGTTTTTTGTTTTGTTTTAACTCAGAACACTTCACAGCCATGTAATTAGGTAGCTTGTGCAGCAGAGAGTTGTTGCAATTGATCATAGGGGAGTAGAGGACGTTCATTATAAATTGTTTTTATGCAGGCCTTTAGGTCAGTTTTTTTAATGTATGTATTATTATAGTTGAAAAGGACTTACCACACCCACTATGCAGTATTTGAAGCCATTTGTAGACCTAAATCCTCTTTTTCCTTGACTTTGTTTCTCAGACCACCAATTCTCCCTAGTCCTTCTCCTTCAAAATCCATTCCAATCCCACAGCCCCTCCGACCAGCAGATGAAGACCATCGGAATCAATTTGGGCAACGCGACCGATCCTCTTCAGCCCCCAATGTTCACATCAATACAATCGAGCCAGTCAATATTGATGTAAGTATTAATAACATTTGGATCAGGAATCGTAGATTTGATATTTCCCTTATGAATATCAGTGCGTTAAATTCATCACGTGTACACACGAGTGCTGTGTTTCTAAGCTAATCCTTGGTGGTCTGTCAGAATCTTCATAGATCCCACGTAAGATATTTTTTGCTATTGAGAGCTGTAAGAACACAAATAACCCATTCTCCAAAAGCAGAAACTCTCCTTTTGACAGTCCTGTCCTTTCATTTTCAAAGAAACATTCTACCACAAACCACTGCTCTTTTTTTTGTCGTTAGTCCCAAGGCTCGTGCTGCGAGCTGTACCACAGCGTTAAGAATATGAAAGCCAGTAATCACTCTTGCAAACCATTCTATGTGTTAAGCATATTTCTTTATATGCAAGATAGGCATTTTTAGTAATTGTAATTCAAGTAATATTGCTGGCGTTGAAGAAAATTAAACTATTGCAGTAAGCTGAGTTCAGGTTTACTGAATGTTCCTTAGGATTTCAAGAACCCAGTATATATTGTTCCGAGCATTCTTTTGGAGTATTTAGAAACTGCTGCACTAAATATGTTTTCCACATTTTTTAAATTTCTGGATGCTGAATCGTAAACAATAATAATAATAATAATGGTTGATATTAGATGTAAGGCCAGCTAGAACCTTTCAAAATGTTGGTTACAACAACCTCTTTCTTATTTTGCTAACATATACAGCTTGTATTTTACCCTTAAGTCTACTCTCTAGAAATTAGTCATTTGTCAGGTGAGCAGTCTTGAAATCTGCCTGGACACTGAGGCACAAAATCTGTTTTGCATGTGAGCTGAGCGAAAAGTGAAATGTTAGTCTGAGTATTACGAGTGTGGCCGCATAGGCATTTGCATATGGTATATGGCAGTGGTGCAGCTGAGAGGCAGGACCAGTGCTTTCAGCAGCAGTGCAGGTGTAGAAAGGAATAAAATAATTGTGTAACCAAAAAAAAAAAAACAACTTGATGATGAAAATGGACATACAGAGGGAAACTGCTAGAATTTTCTAATTTTCTTCTGTTTAAAAAATCCTTGGTGTAGTTTGCTTTTAGTCTGGATATGTTGTAAAAGATACTCTCACTTCACAGTGGATTGCAAGTGAAGGAAACCTTTTGCAGTTAGTCATTTCTGAGAAGAACAGAGTGCGCCTGGCTATGCAAATGAGATGCTTTGTTACAAGAAAAAATGAAGCAGAACTCATTTGACTGATGTACCTCAGTACAGAAAATTGGTGTCCCAGCTTCTGATGTGACAGTTCAAATAATTTGTGCCACAAACACTTTAACTAGAACGTTTGGTTCGATATTTCTTCATATATTTTGGCCAACTGCATGTTTAAATCAGTATTTTCATGTCAGCATCTATTTTGGATGGTGTACGTTTCACTTTACTACTGAGAGATGCTGTTCTTCATGTCAGCATCTATTTTGGATGGTGTATGTTTCACTTTACTACTGGGAGATGCTGTTGTAAAGCAACTAATTTTGAAAAGTTTAGTAGTTGTTATAAATAATTCTTTGGAGTCGCTGCTATTAGTAAGCCAGGGTAGGAAACAACTTTTATTTCATGGACAATGTATGAGGTTATGGATTCTCAATTTGATCAGTCTCAATTGATTCTGGAATGTAAATGATAATACCTAAATTAAACAGTTAAACACTTTTTTTTTTTTTTAATTTATAGGAGTTGATTAGAGACCAGGGTTTACGAGGAGAGGGAGGTAAGTAGTGTTTAAACTAGCTACTGTGCTATGTTTAATTACACAACCGCTCTGTCCCTTCCCTTTGTTCTACTTCCCTCTACAAAACACAGGCACAAAGGAAAATATGACTAGAACAAAAAACGAGTTTGCATTTGCTTGTCCATGAACTTAATATTTGTCTGACAAAGGTTTGAGTCATTTGCCAGTCATTCTGGGAGTGGGGGAGACGGAAGGAGAAAAAGTTTTGAAATGGTATCTAGTTTTTTAGTTTTAAAATTATCATACACTGTCACTTTTTTGCTCTCATATGCACACACTCATTCACTCACATGGCTGCACACAGATACGCTACAACTTCCCAATTCAAAGATTTTTATGCCTGTTGTTACCTTTTCACCCATGGAGACAATGGGGGTTTTCATTAAAACCATCAACATGGTAGATGGACCTTCCATATGAACTGCTGCATCCTAAAGCAGCATGAAATACTCCAGTTCTTCTCCCCCTCTACCCCTGCTGAAGATGCTGCTTTGCTGTACTGCATGCCTGTGCTACTCTTGGAACCAGGTTGTTAGGACCTTACGCTAAAGCCAGGTCTTTTTATGTTTCCTTCAGTAACACACAGCCCTAATTCCCGGTTAAGTCAGAACTATGCCAGAAGATTTATTTTTCTTCACGTGATACACGGGCCATGTTAAGTCACTTCTCCCACTGGCTGTCAAGGTCCTGAGAGGGCTTCTTATGCGTTGTATTTATTCCTATGGATATAATATAGAAGTAATAGAAATAAAGGAATAGTAAGTAGGGCAGGCATATGACAGTTTTTCCAACTCCAAATCATTAACACAGTTGTCTCCTACTACTTATAAATTGCTTCAGCCGTAAGTAAAGTCTGAATTACCTTAGTGCACTCTATCCTGATCTCTAAGGTTTTGTACTGTGGGCTATCACCGACTTTTTCTCCCATCCAAATCTGATAGTTGGTAGGATGGTACCTATCTACTGCGTTGTGTTTGATGGAGCTGTTTTTCTTATGCCAGCAATAGAACGATTTTAAAAAGAAATTTCCTTTAATCCTGCAAGCCTACTAATTTAAAGTTGCCAGTTTTAGCTATTTTTGTATGTGTTGATAGGTGTGGTTCTCCACAGTTTTGCCCATTTTGTCCAGCATTTAAATGTTGTGCTATCATGTCGGTTTTAACTTTTGATCATGAACTGTCTGCTTGGCATCTGAAAACAATTGGCTGTTCCCAGTCCTGAAACAGTTATTAGTAATTGACTTTTTTTTTTCCTTCAAAGTACAGAACCAATCTATGAATAGGAGTCAAAGCACCCTAGTTATTTCCCATGACTTCTTTCATTTCTTCTATGTGTCTGTCTTTCTGTCTCTGCCTGCCCGTCTCTTTCTCTCTAACAGCCCCTTTGAACCAGCTGATGCGCTGTCTTCGGAAATACCAATCCCGGACTCCCAGTCCCCTCCTTCATTCTGTCCCCAGTGAAATAGTGTTTGATTTTGAGCCTGGCCCAGTGTTCAGAGGTAGTTGGGCTCTTCTTTCTTGTTTTCACCCAAACAAAATAAGTAAAACCACAGATGCTGTTTGTGCCTCACCCTCACACCGTGTGTATGTAAGTGTGTGAGTTTATCAAAACACCTCTGGTTTTTTGCTTAGCCTGGCTGGAATGCTTTGAATGTGCTTTTCACACATACTCACTTTCACCTTTACACGCTTGAAAATGACTATAAAGTCAGTCTGACTTAAATCTTCAAAAGCAAGGAATTTCATAGTTGAGGTTTTTATGTGGACCTTAACATAATTTTTCTAAACAAAGGTCCTTGGATTGTGTTGCAGTGATTTTAAAGACAAAGTGATGTCCTTAACTTAGAATTTCCTTGACTGTTCAGTTTAAGTCAGTTCAGTGCTTTAACAGTTTTCTATATTTAATATTCTTTGTTTTGAAAAGTAATCTAGGAAATCAAATGTGAATTACAAACATTTCCATTGATATCTTGTTCGGTCTCAAGCTTTTCAAGTAATGTGTCATGTCAACTTTCAACAAATGCTTCATTTTGAGAATGTGCTGTTGATACCACATGGGGGCTCTAGATGGTTTAGACCATGTAGTTTTTATTTAGTTAGTAAATTTCCAGTGAAACAGTGTTTGTTTGCATCCTGTACCATGTAAAACAAGACTTTTCCATTTTCACATCATTGACTCTGGGGGTAGTTCAGGCCTAAAGCTGTCAATGGATCTGTTGTATTGCACAAAATCCCAAAAAACTCTGTGGGATTTCATATGCTGGAGAAACCAACTATTGAGTAATAGCATGAAATGTAAATATTTGTGTGTGTATGTATACATGTAGAAATGGGTAGTTCAGTGCATGTAGTGTGGTTTTCAAATGCTACCACCTTGGCTGTTTCAAAGACTTTTGTTTCAGAATATATCAAGAGCAGTTCACCTTATGAAATTGTAAAGTTCTTCCAGAATTTTTTTTAGAAGACAGGTGTTCCCAACAAGCAAACTGGCTACAAAATGGAATACGTTACGTACAGCTTCAGAGTCCAAGCTAATGACTTAAGTCCAACATTATCTGAAGTATTCTACTCTAGTAACTTGGAAAACAGGCCATCTGGTATTATTATGAACAGATTAACTATAATGCTCTACCATGTGCTGTAAGTGTTTTTGGTGAAGGATGAATATTGTGCTAGTGTTTCTATGTCGTGGTATTAAAATCTAAGTAGGAGACTTTAGTTACCTCTAAAGAAAACACATTCTAGTAGAGCTTTGCTATTACAGAGAAAGTCTATTACCCAGTAAACTTTTGGAAAATCGCTCATGTTCTGGGAACATTATACATTTAATTCCATATATGTGTGATTCCAGACAAATAATATAATAAATATATGACTGTAACATGAATATGAACAAAAGTCCATCCTTCAGGTCATTGGCTTCCAGCTGCTTGTAAATGTAGTTAGGATGCCCAATATGCATCATTATTGTTGCTTTAACATGTGGGACAAAGTTTATGGATGCTGCGTCCCATTTTTGATGTGTGGGTATGTCATTATTTTGTGCTTCCACTTCTAAATGTATGGATTTTAGCTTAGTGAGGACAGACAGCGATTAATATGTATATAGTCTGATAAATTAGCATGCACTGGGTGACTGAACTCAAGCAACAGTTTTAAAAGTCACAAAGTCAATTTTCAAGTCAAGTTGGCATTAGGAGACACTTCTTTGGTAAGAAGGAGGCTTCTGAAGGAATACGAGGAGGAATATCGTCTTCTACCACTTCCCAGAGCACTAATGGCGAGAGAAAGCATTGGAATGTTGGAGGTCTTGTACAATGAAATACATTGTTTAGCAGAGCAGCATGAATTTAATTAACAGATGACCCTATTTTATGTCCTTTGCATTCATAACCTTGTTACAAATAATTATCATGTATTTTAAAAAGCAGTGTCTAGTTAAGTGCTCTATTTGTAAAGAGCATTAGGGCTCTGAAACACAGCTCTGTTAGTGACATTTTCCTGCATAGATTTGTTTAGATAACATATAGGCTACAGATGTACTGTTCTTTTTGTATTTAATAGAATATGCCTCAAAGTACTAAAGTACTTGCTCTTTTTTTAATCCTTTTTACAGTCTAATATTTGCTTTTAAATAAGAGCTCTCTGCTAACAGATAGCTTTAAAACAGCCAAATGGTTTTCAGGTGGCACTTGGAGACTCAACTAGAAAACCTTTCAGGTTTTTTGTGTTTAGTCTATTTTGATTCCAGAGTACAGTATTTCAGCTATTTATTGGGTCCCTAAAAGGTTAGCTACAGGAAATCTGAGAGGTAGCTGCTGCTAACTAAAATGCTACTACTTTTCTTCTCAAAGAAACTGGTGGAATTAAAAAACACATTTGAAATTTTTTTTTTTTCTATTTAAAGAGACATTGTCCTTCTGATAATTCATGGACAAGAGACTGGGGACTATCTGGTATACAGGGATGTTTGCTATAGACTTGTCTCTTCCTGAAATCTAAGACTTGAGCACTAATCTAATATTAGGACAATATTCCTAGTATATGTTTGTTCCCTCTTAACATTTACATTGATGTTTGGAGATACTGCATCTTAAATACAATTCTTACACCTAATATCAATACATTCTTGTAAGCTGGTTTCTTATAGATAAAATTATCCTGTTTCTGAAATTTAGGTTCAACTGCAGGTTTGTCTGCAACACCTCCCGCCTCTTTGCCTGGGTCACTCACCAATGTGAAAGCGTTACAGAAATCACCAGGACCCCAACGAGAAAGGAAATCATCCTCATCCTCAGAAGACAGAAATAGAATGGTAAGGGAAAGATCAGCTATTTTCATTCATGTTATGGTATAGTCATAGTATAGAAATACTACACAACCATGTTCCTCTCACTCTTCTTTCATCAAAGCCTTCTGAATTATTTTGAAGATGAGTATGGTAATGATCAAGGACCAATAATAATGGAACATTGAAATTGTGGGACTGATATATAAATCATTTAAATAATTGACTATACTCACTTTTACTCCATTGCACCCAAATGTCTTGATGTGCTTCATATTATAATGCCAGTTTCCCTTCAAATAGCAGCTTAACTTTGCCCACCATGATTCATGAACTTTGAAAGTTCTCTAGTGATTCTCAAATGTAACAATACCTAAAAATGTCTGCGTTTTTTTAATTCACAATTTAGCGTTATGATTGAGTAAGAATGGAAAAATAAATGTGACTTTCTCTTTGGAAAGAGTTTCTTAATATTTACTGGTTTTAACACTGCCAGAAACCTGTGGCAAGTATTTCATGCCAGGAAATAGTTTAGTATACCTGTGTGCTGAGGTTTTGTGTATGGCTGGCTTGAAAAGTCAAATGCAGTATCTGAAAAAGAAAGTTCTTTTAGGACTTCAATGATATGAAATGCTGATACCAAATCTTTAAAAAGGAGTTGTTTTCACAAACATTAATGGACTTGCTTTCTTCCGTTTTATTGTTTATGCATATATATAAAGAAAACCCTTGGTCGACGGGATTCAAGTGATGATTGGGAGATACCAGATGGACAGATCACAGTTGGACAAAGGATAGGATCTGGATCATTTGGAACAGTCTACAAAGGAAAGTGGCATGGTATGTGGCCATCATGGCAAACAGTTATTCTTAAGCAAGTAACATTGCCTGCTGGGGGTCACCCAGTTGGAAAGCAGCTTTGCAGAAAAGCGCCTGGGGATTCTGGTGGACACCAGGTTGAACATAAGACAGCAGTGTGCCCATGCCGCAAAGAAGGCTAATGATATCCTGGGCTGCATTAGGCAAAGCATTGCCAGCAGGTCGAGGGAGGTGATCCTTCCCCTCGACACTGGTGAGGCCACACCTGGAGTGCTGGGTCTAGTTCTGGGCTCCTCAGTATGAGAGAGACATGGGCACGCTGGGGAGAGTCCACTGAAGGGCCATAAAGATGATTTTTAAATTAGTAAGTAGTGTGCTAAATAGGTAATGTTAGAACTTCAAACTGTTTAGAAACTCAACTCTTGCATGTTCTTCTGAATTAAGTAATTATTAGGCTAAAGATGAAACATAGTTACTAGAAAGGCTGAAGTATCCATCTTGATGAATGAGGATTTCAAATGTGTATTTGGAAAGCTTTAACTTCGCTAGGATTTCTCAGAGTAAAATAAGAACAGTGCTTATACATTTTACAGAATATTTTCTTACTTTAATATTGTAGTGGTTTATTTCACGAAAGCTAGAAAATAGGGTATCTCAATATTTCTGATGCTCTGTATAGCACTTTCTCAGTAGAGGAATATGTATCAATGGCACTTATTAAAAATTGCTATTTTAAAGGTGATGTGGCAGTGAAAATGTTGAATGTTACAGCACCCACACCTCAACAGTTACAGGCTTTCAAAAATGAAGTAGGAGTGCTCAGGTAAGAATATTTTTAATGGCATAAAATAATGTGTGTAGATTTATGCTTCATTAATCATTGAATTTTAGATTTCCATTAGAACACATTGGTCTTACTCCTCCATGATGATACTTCGGGCAGAAAATATAACTTGCCATTTTAAAATATTTCTTTGTATCCACTGCTAGTTCTTCCTTCCCCTGTATGTGTTTGTCTATACACCTATGTTGTGAATATATGTATGTCCAAACACTCAAGACAGGACCGTTTTTTGATATTGTACTACCCCAGGGCACAGTCAAGCCTAAGTGTGAACTATAGGCCTTTCTTTCCTCTCATCCACATTTTGAGATTGAATGTGTTTCTCATAAAGTCACTTCTTGATTTCCTTTTCGCATGTCTACTGCTTGTACTTTCTCAGAAGAAGTACTTGTCTTGGGTTCAGTTCTTAGAAGAGGATTCATCAACACGATACAATAGAATATTTATTGGGGAGGACCATTAGCATCCAAGTACAATCTTGAGCAGTTTCGAGCATAATTCTGTTTTAAGGAACAAAATAGGAAGAAGGTTTTTGCCTCTGGAAAACTGATGCATTGAGCTGGGCCCCTGTGCTGGAGGAGCGTCCCCAATAAGCTACACAGTGAAAAGGGGATGGTCAGCCTTTTTCCCCAGGAAATGTTAGTTCTGAAAACTCTTAAGTCCATAGTTGTGGAAGTGGAGGCTTTCTGGGGTATGCTACTTTGGATATCTCTGCATATTTTTGACATACCTGCTCAGGAGAACTTAATGAAATCAAAAATCTTCTATTCCATACCTAGTCCAGATCTCTGCTGGCAGTCCCATAGCTGGAGTCCAGCCTTTCTCAACAAGTGTTGATTGTTTCAGCACTTAGAGTAAATAGTCAGTCGTCCTATCCTTTGACCCAGACAAGCCAGATTTACATGTAGTTGTGCCTTTTCCATTACGCTTCATCATTACTTTCTTAGCTTTGAGGTAGGATTTGCAAGAAACTGCTTATTTTTTGTTCACTCAGTAGTTACTCTCAGCATCACTTGACAAATCCTTGAACCTGAAAAAGGCACAGTCACAGAGTGTAGAACTGTCCTAGTCTGCATTGCTGAGAGGACAAGGGTTCACGCTCTAGGCTCCCATGTTAGTTTTTTAATATAAGAAAACATAAAGAGCTCTGCCATCTTCAGCAGCAGCATAGATTTAAGAAGCTACCACAGGTTTTAAGCTTGGTCTGTCAGGTTTTGTCAACAGTGAGCTGACTGCCTTCGGTACTGAGCTGTGTTGGAAGAAGATTGCCTTTGTTTTTCCTCAGCCCCTGGGAAAGCTAGGAAATACTCCAGAATTCCTAGGTGCCTCATCTTTGTAATATCTCATTGGTATGTTTGGAGGTATGTAGTTTTTCATGTCCATTTCATGTCCATCCATGATAAGAACGTGATGGATTTTTCCTGGAGGGTGAGGAGAATCTTTCAGATTTCACAGTGTATCAGTAGATTCTTTCAGGCCTTAAATCTATGGGGATATCTTCTGAGATAATCCTCTCTGCATTGTTCAGTCTGGAGTTGCTCCGTCTTTGAAATAGGTTTGATTTAATCTGGCCAAATCTCTGTGGTGAACTCCAGTCTCTCCCAGTGCTGTTTGGAAACAAGTTCATATCATAACCTTACTGAGGTACAGTTTTCATACCTGTTTCCATCCTTTCTTGTATGCTGTCTCCATAGAGAGTATAAAATTCTTGTCAAATAAAGCACTAAGAAAAACTGAAGCCACGTCAAGGAAGTGTGTTGATAGTTTCTGAATGCAAGGGTTGTCCTTCCTGGAAGCCTCTGAGACTGGAATTTCATTTTGGATGTCCTTCTTATGGGCAGCAACGTCTCATAGCTGGACTGTGGTTACACAAAAGCAGACCTGCCTGCAAACCATCGCTGTCCCACAGGGACCTAGTGGTAAAAGCGTCTTCTGAGCAATCTGTGCTGGGTTGCTTGCAAAAGCAAGAGGAAGCGGTGCTTACCCCAGAATAGCTGTTCCACATCATTGTGATAAGAAAGGCTAACTGCTGGAATCAAGCTGAATCTAGCACCAGGTTATCATGTTATCTCAGCAAAAGTTGAGATTGGCCCAACAACTTCTGTTTGGAAATACGTATTTAGACTGTGATAGATCTGCCTGGGTTTTTCCCTATTTCCTGATCCACCTGATGGTTTGTTTTTTTTTTTCAACAGGAAAACACGACATGTGAATATCCTGCTTTTCATGGGTTATTCAACAAAACCCCAGTTGGCTATTGTTACACAATGGTGTGAGGGGTCCAGCTTGTATCACCATCTACACATCATTGAGACCAAATTTGAAATGATCAAACTAATTGATATTGCACGACAGACTGCACAAGGCATGGAGTAAGTATCATATTACTTGTTTGCAAATGAGCATTGGGGCAATGTTTACTTATCCCCTTCACACTCTGACTGACATTGGCAAATAAGTCCAGCTATCTGCCCGCTTTGCCAAGCCCAGGGTCATGCCTTGATGAGCAAAGCATTTGGTGAAGTGTTTATTACTTTGATTAGTAAAACAGACTGTGTGTTCTTTTTTTGGAACTTAGGGAAATACAAATCATCAAGGAAATACAGTCTTAGATAGTAGAATAAAGATAATTACAGTGTAGTTAAACTTTCAGTCTTGTGAGCAAAGATTTCTGTTCCAGGCTTTATGATCTTCACAGTGCAGATAGTCTTACGGTAGGAGGTAAAACATAGTTTAAAAAGAAATACCCTGTGAACGAAAGGACAGAATCGTGTAAGGTAACGCAGAAGGCAGACAGCCCTGTTAGCAAAAAGAATCTATTTTTTTTTTCTCCTTTTCTTGTAAGTATTGTAGCTCTCTAAATAATAGATTTCAGCATTTGAAGAAAACATAACGTATTTTGTTCTAAGGACTGTAAGTAATCCTTACTCGCATAGAGGGCAATTGAGTGAGTTAGAAATTACAAAACTAGCCCAATATTGTGTGTCAAAATCAGAACACTGATGTAAGATCAGGGAAATCGCCCTCCAGCTGGAAACCCACTGTGATTATTGCAGTTAATTGTGCCATTTTTCTACTAAGTATTCTATTACATTTTCAGTCAAGAGGTGGGGAGGTGTTTGCAGCAACCAGCCTCAGCCTTCTGTTAGCCTGCTTATCTCCCCAGGCTCCTTCTGTAGGTAGTGGAGATGCAGAAGCTGTTTTATGAGCATGATTCAAAGCAGAGATGTAAATTGGGGCTTTTCCAGCAGGTTTGTGCCAATCTCATTGACTAAACAGCGAGCCATGGGAGATTAGTTGCTTAGTTTAGGCTGTATCTGTTCTGTGGGGCAAGTACTCTCCTCTGTGTTCCCTGCAATCTGTCTATCCAGTCTGCAGTCAGGGCATCTTTTTTCCAGTCCCATACTAAAAAGCAGTCAGCATACTTGAGTACACACTGAGACTGGGAAGCGCATCTAGCTTCTGCAATTTAGAAACACCTTACCTAAAGCTGTGACTAGCCAGCAAAGTGTCTTGACACTCACCATTAAGGCTGAGAGGCAGAACCTTCAGCACTGAATGGCATGTCAAAAATTACTGAAATTTTTATTTTTATTCTGAATATTGAGTTAGAACTGAAAAGCAGAAGTTGGTGCATAATTGTTATTTCATTCTTCAGTAGCATCAGATTTGAGTTGGAAATCTAAGCTTTATTTTATTTTTGTTTTTTTCCTGTGACTGTTGCAGGAGCTGTCATGGGTAACTGAAGTTTTACCGCCTTGATAAATATGTGCAGTTTGAATATCTACAGAATTTGTGTTTCAGTAATACAGTGAATTTTGAGTTGTTGATTAGTGAAATATCATTTAACCTACCTAATCTATAATGTTCCTTTTCAGTTATTTGCATGCCAAGTCAATCATCCACAGAGACCTCAAGAGTAATAGTATCCTTTCCCAGAGATGTGATTGTGGAACGTGACAGCATTCCTGTTTTTTTTTTTTTTTTCTGCGAGAAATGAACTTACTGATGTGAAAAGCTGTTCATATGTGAATATTTGCTGAGTTGAAATTTCTTTGAGAAGGGGTAATATCACTAGTAGCAAAGTAAGAAATACTTGCTATGTCTATTGATGGCATTGCAATAACGTAGCAAGTTTTGTCGTGGTATCACACAGATTTTTGCATCATTTGGTTTCTACATATAATGAAAGATTACGCCGGTTCACTCATGGAATATTTTCAGCTCCTCTTGTACTTGGCATTTCAAGAAAGTATTTGGCATTTCAAGAAAGCCACCTGGGCCGTGGTCTGTTCAGCACTGGCCCAGCCATTACTTATGTAACCCGTAAGTACCATAATTCACCATGCTGGCTGCTTAGAACCTGTATTACATGAAAACCTTCTTCAATAGTGGCAGATGGTTAAAACTGTTATGTCTAATGTTGCAGATTTGTAGCTGTTTATTGTTCTTGTAGGACAGGACCAGTACTGCTTGTTTGTTTTCCCTTAACATTTCCCCCTTAGATATTTTTCTTCATGAAGACCTCACAGTAAAAATAGGTGATTTTGGTCTAGCTACAGTGAAATCACGATGGAGCGGATCACATCAGTTTGAACAGTTGTCTGGATCTATTCTATGGATGGTAAGCAAGGGGGAAGTGGTGTGTTTGTTTCAAAAAAATCTAATTGCCTTTGGCCAAAGTTTCTAAGACTATCCCTCCAGCACACTGACATATACAAGCTGTCTTAAGCTGTAAAAGACAAGCAGTAATATGAAGTACTAAATGAATGCTCTTTGGTTCTTTAAGCATATGTTTTCAAGTAGTCAGCAAAAAAAATTTAGTGTCTTCATCCCTTATTCTGAGGTTTAAACTGAAAAGAAAACGGTGGCTAAGGAAAAAGGGTATGATTAATCCAGGGTTGAGGAGAACGTGAGAAAAGCCATGCAAAACATCCTGCAAAGGAGCAAAGAAACTAGCTCAGCTAAAAGTAAGATGCTCTTAGGTTTTAAGGATTCAAGCATGGTTACTCTCAATCGGTCGTACAACTTGCTCAAGTCTTAGTAAGAAGTATAGTTACAACCTTCTGTGCAACTCCACTTACTCCTTTTTCTCCCTGAAAAAACTGAAGGCTCTGCTAGTTGGCATTATTTTCAGTGTTGTTACAATTCTAGTTTCAAAATAACTTCTCGGCCTGGACAAGGTCATTTCGTTCTGTCGTAGAGGAATAAAGGGATCACCGAGCTAAAATGAATCAATGGATTTTGAGATTCATGTCAACATCCATTCTATATTAGGACCTGGTAACATCTGAAGGCAAGAGTGGGCTTTGCACCTGTTGTACTCTGGACAAGTCCATGTTTTGTTCCTGGTATGTGAGGTGCAGCCCGATGTGGTGAAATAAAAACTAATTCTTTTCTTTTGTGGTACAGGCACCAGAAGTTATTAGGATGCAAGATAAAAACCCATATAGCTTTCAGTCGGATGTGTATGCGTTTGGGATTGTTCTGTAT
Organism: Fulmarus glacialis; assembly: GCF_000690835.1. NCBI lineage: Eukaryota > Metazoa > Chordata > Aves > Procellariiformes > Procellariidae > Fulmarus > Fulmarus glacialis. Next base: position 19,154 of record NW_009231177.1, on the reverse strand, counting down.
GAATTGATGACTGGACAGTTACCATACTCAAACATCAACAACAGGGACCAGGTAAGGGAAGGGATTGACTTCAGTCAGCTGTGGCCTGAAACAGAGATTGATTCAGCCTTGTGAGGTGCACATTCTGATGTTTTGTGTGTTTGATTTGTGTTTCTGATTCTGATGTTATGAGGTTACATTTCTTCATTTTCTAGATCTGCCTCAGCCCCATAGTGCCAATTTACTTACTTCTCTTGAGGTGTTTTTTTTGTTCTTTTTTACATTAAGTATAGATTTTCAGCTTCTGAGCTGGTTGCCAGGATACTTATTAGGGAGAGAGCAGGTTACTTAATAGTAATCTAGTTTAGAATAGTTCTACAAAGGCAAAATGATCCTCCATATGTTCAGTTGTTCCTCTTTTTTTTCTTTTTCCCCTGCTCCCTTTGCATTGAATAATAGTTCAGCAACAGGATTGACAAAATGGAACAGCAATCATCTCGCTGAATGTTTTATATTCACTTCAATCTTGAGAAATGCATGCACCATCTAATTGAATTTCAGGATATCAGCATTTCTCAAATCCTGCTTGATGGAGTATATGACTTTCCAGAGTGTGTGAATCCTGTAAGAAGATTACTTAATTGTGAACAAATATTCCTCAAGTCTAATGATACCACACGCCTATTATATATCTCCACTGGATAAGCACGTTTGCGAAGGCATATCTGATTCATTATTTCTCTGTCTAATCTGAAAATAGTATCTATGCATCAAGATCTTTGGTGTAAACTATTCCATGTCTGGGCGGTGATATATTTATGTTGTATCAGTGTCCACATCCCTTGTTTTTTCACTGTCGGTACTTGAGAATTGCAACCATAGCAACGTTCATCTGTAAATGCCATTTTATAATGCTGCTTCCATATTTGTCAGACCACTTCATCCCAATTCATCAAATTTGGAGTGACTCCTTTTTTTTATTATTATTATTTTTATTTTTAATTTTTTTTTATTTTTGAAAGAAGGGAAGTGTCCACACTCCTGGCCAGATGGATATAGCCTTCTAAAAGCAGTATTCGGGCATTGTTTTTTACCTTTTGAGATTTGAAAGATGAACCCAGTGCTGTGGGTGCTCACAATTGAGTGCTGAAACAAATTTTAAATTGCAAATGAAGCCAACATATAAAAAGTGATCAACTGTGTTGAGTTTTGTCAGTCCCGGTCTATTGTCTGAAAAGATGTAAATATTGCTCACTCTGTGTTGGTGCATCTACATCAGCTATTATGACATAGCTAAGAATCTTAGTGAGCAAAGCATCGTTCTTGTTACACATCAGAGTGTTTCTCTCACCTTAACAGATTTTTCTAGACAGACTAGGTCTGTTCTTGTAGTGATATTCTCTTTTCCCTAGTTAAAATAAAAATTTAATCCCTGTATTATTTGTAAAGATAGTATTGGAAACATAAATAATAGAAAATTTTGAATAATTTCAACTTAAGTAGTGTAATTATTTAGAAAAGAGTAACTTCTAGATGATGATGGTAAGTCTCATTGCAGCAGAGGTAAGGGACAGGGTAGACAAGTCTTTACTATGAAATGCTGCTCTGGCACATGGGGATTTCTAAAGAAACCATATGGGAGTTTCTTACTCCTTCTTGATGCCAACACAGATGCGACTGAGTCGGAAAGTTGAAAAAGGACCAGGATTGTGTTAGTAAAAATAACGTGTACAGCTTGCTTGAGATGGGGGGTTTTTCTGTTGGGTTTTTTTGCCAGTGTCAGGGTATGGAACAGTGACACTTCATTAAATATGAGGTATGATACACCTGCTGGGTCTGTCTGAGTGTTCAGAAAAGGTAATGATTATCTGCTGCAGCATGAATGGATCTTTGATTAGCTAGTTTGAAAGGGCTTTTTAGTGTCAGCACAACTGCAGTACTCAAACGACATTGCATTTGACCTTGGCTTGACATGATGATGTTGGATTTTTTTTTTATATATATCCAAGAGAACATTAACCATATTTATGTTTTGCTTTCCTGCTTTCTATTAGTTTACTTTGTTTTATGCTTAAGTTTTATCCTTAGGTGAAATATAAGCCTTCCATGTTAAAGTAAAAATACAAAGCCTGTCTGTCTCCTCTTCTACAGAGGAGAGGCAGTTTCTCTTTTTCTTTTGTGTTTTTTTTTGGGGGGTGGGGAAAGTGGTCAGATACCAAGAATAAGCTTTTGTGGTGGAAAAGTACATGAAGGGATTTATTCTCGAAAGGTAAGGGTTTTTAATATCTGAAGTCCATGTGTTTCTTAAAATCCCTTTCAGTGTGAACTTGCTGTTGACTTATAATATAAAACAGAATATTTATTTTTACAGAATATTTATTTTTAGGCATTCTGTTCCTGCCACAGAGTTGCTTATTCTTGGTTTTGTAACAGTTTTTGACACCGAAGGACTGTTCCTTAGATGGTTATTGCTATAAATGGTAACCATTTACTAGTGTTCAAGTTTCATAGAGATGTCTCTTAGGAGGAGGAGGAAAAATCTAGTTTTTTCTCTGTACTGAATAGGTTAGCAAGCATTACTCTGAAGAAACTTGGCAATTTCAATACCAGATAATGTTTTTCCTGGGAGCAGAAAACTTGCTGCTGGGACTAAAATGGTCTAGCAAAATGTTCATCTTTTGTTACTGTTTGTTTTATGGGCTCATCTTCTTCCCCTTTCATCTTTTTTTGCCTTAAATAAAGATAATTTTTATGGTGGGACGAGGATACCTATCTCCAGACCTCAGCAAAGTACGGAGCAACTGTCCAAAAGCTATGAAGAGACTAATGGCAGAATGTTTAAAAAAGAAAAGAGATGAGAGACCCCTTTTTCCACAGGTGAGAAATGTTCCTCTTTAGTTCTCAGTAGACTTTACAATTCAAATATTAAAAATAAAGATCAGTTATGAACTCACTGGCCAGTTCAAAATTTTTTTTATTAGTGCTATAGCATGACTTCGTAAGAGCTACCTTGGTTAGTGCTGTTTAATTAGAAATGTTTATTTTCAATTCAAAAAGCAGGTATTAAAATGACTTGTGTAGTTGGAAAAGCATTTATGTGTTGGAGAAAGTTTGAACTGGGACACAGTGAAATTAATAATCGCAATTAGACAGACAAATTAGAACTTGCTGTGTGTGTTCTCAGAAATCTTTATACCCCCCTCCTTGCTCTCCCCCAAGCTTTATGAAGGGAAACGGGTAGTTTTGTCACAAAACTTGATTTATCATGCCTGCTGAGGGAGGTTTGGATTCTAAAAGCTGGGGGGGGATCTTTTTTTGTTGTTTTGAACGAAACCAAAGCGTTTTCAAAAAATAAGGAGCTCCCCCTGCTGGCTTTATGATAAATAGTATTAAGCAAACTGCTGCCGAAGCTGCGTTTATTTGCAGTGATGGTAGGTGTAGGTACTAGTGTATAAACAAGGAGGCAAATAAAGGGCAACTATATTCATTATGCTTACAGAGGGAAATCAGTATGCCCTTTTAAAGGGGAAAATGAGACAGTTTCCTCCCAAAATGTCCTTTTCAGCTTTTTGAGGATATAAACATCAGAGTGCAATGTAGTAATCTGTTTGTAAAAGTTTCTGCTTAAATTTGTGTATAAATATTTTTCTGTAGTTAATTGATGTTCTGCCTTTGGTTTTAAGAGACTGTTACAACTTTGGAACAACAGATTTGATCACTTATTTTCTACTTGTTTTAGATTCTTGCCTCCATTGAGCTTCTGGCCCGGTCATTGCCAAAAATTCACCGCAGTGCATCTGAGCCCTCATTAAACCGGGCTGGCTTCCAGACAGAGGATTTTAGTCTATATGCTTGTGCTTCTCCAAAAACACCTATCCAAGCAGGGGGATACGGTGGGTTTCCAGTACACTGAAAAGAAATGTGAAAGCATGTGCCTGTGTGTCTGTGTGCTGGTGTGTTCCTGTGTGTGCAACACACGTGTACGTTCTCAGTTCCTACCAGCTATGTTTTTAAGGTTTATTGAGGGAACGAAGACTCATTTCCTAACACTGGGCATTGAAGTCCCGAGCACAAAGTCTTTGTTGGTAAGGAGTGCCCTGGGAACAGCTGGCACAAGAAGAATTGTAAGGTCACATAAGAGAAGTGGGAAAAGTCACTTCAAAACAAGCAAAAATCCTCTTGAGGTCATTGGGTGTCATTTTTCTTGCCTGTGTCATTTTTGCCTAGTTTATTGATTGGATTTAGTTACTCAGGAGTGTATTTGATTTTAGTCTACTCAAGCTGTGGTGGTTTGTTGGTTTTTTTTTTTTTTTCTTCAGTTGAGGTCATTATATTTGAGCAATAGGCTTTAGATTCCTCAGTTAGTACTGCTACTCATATGTGGGAAACAATTGGAAAAATAAACTTAGCTTCAAGGCTGAGCACAGTCAAAACTTCTTGTGGTCAGTAGAAGTGAGCAGATAGAACACAGAATCCAAAGAAAGATCTTAGTGACGTGTGACTCTTATTTTGAAAGTTGAAGTTTAAAATAGTGCTGCTTAGAGAACATCTCCTCCTGCAGAGGAGTGGTGGCATGGGGTTTTTTTTACTTTTTATTTTTGCCTAAATACTCTGACCTGCTATAGTTTAGACCATCTGAAAATGTTCTGTTACAATGCAACATAGAAGAAATTCTGAATCTGCTTTTGCTGAACTGCAAGAATATTGATGGTAATGGTGCCTTCAATCAGCACAGATTTCCAAATTAAAAAAACATTTTAAATCTCGAGCATAACCAAATACTTTAAGAGAAAAAGGCTGCTAACACCCATAACAGGAAAAGAGGATCTGAAAAAGTAATTGTTTTCATGGAAATCAGTATTATACCATGAATTCTGTTAAGATGAAATGTTTTAATTACTTTAATATTGTTAAGAATACACTGAACATGCTTCTGTTCAGTGACAAATTGTTTTTTTCACTTCCATATAAAAGCTGCTAGTTTGACTAGAAGTGAATCAGTTAGACTATATATCTAACTGAGAAAGCTAGAGACCTTACCAAGATCCTGTCAGCTCACTTTAAAGATTGTATTTTTCTCTGGAACAGGTGAATCAGAGTAGTGGTTCAGGTTATATCAGTCTTTGATGTCAGATATGAAAACAATAATGTTATTGACTGTGTTTTTGCATATTTTGAAATTAATTATGTGGTTTTGTTTGTTTTAAACTGCTAAGCTATTAATTTTCACAGATTATTCTGCATCGAAAACAAGCTATTGCTGTTCTTGTTAGGACTTCAAGGGCCAGGAGTGTTTTTAATGGCTTCTGATTTGCATACTTACAGAGAAGTTTGCATGTTGCTAGCAATAGGTTTTTGAAATAGATCAGGAATTCAAAAAAGGTTTTCTTTTCTGCTGTCTGGCAACTGAGCATTTTAAAACAGGAGGCAGAGTTAGAGAGCTTGAAGACATGTAGGCAATTTCTACATTTTCTGGCCGGATTCTAATGGTCTTTTTGGCTTCTGCTGTTGGAACAGTTTGGGAACTAGCTTTTCTCTTCTCATTTTGTTAGTCAAGAAAATTCAGCTGTTGAAATCTATCTCTATGGAAATAGTTATGGAGGACGAAAGTTGTAATTGTTTTAGAAAATCTGTTTCCCATCTTTCTGGTAGCTTCACCTCGTTTTGACAGGCTTATCTTAAAATGAAAACAGGATTTAAGTGGTTTTTTCCCCTCTTGCTCTTTTTTTTTTTTTAATTCTAGACAGTGAGAAGGAATACTTCTTAAGCGTTGGGGTATGATATTCAGTACAGGCTACAATGCCCATCTCAGTAAGAGCAAGAGGATTCTGCTGGGTCTCCTGCAGAATCTAGAAATGCGCTATCCCAGGCGGAAAAGGCTTAACCGCACAGGGAGTTACCGAGAGTGCAGAACCATTGTCACTGCCCTGCCCAGGCTTGCTCTTTTTCAGGTTTGCCAGATCAGTTCACACAAGTTATTTCTTGGAGTAGTGTTATCCTCCTTGTTGTTAAGATTGTTCTTCTGCGCTGTAGGAACTACAACTATGGGGGGGGAAAAATGCTGACATCCTTAGACGCATTTGGCCCCATTTCCTGCTGTATGGTCAGTGCATGAGACTTCTTCCTGTGTCACCTGTTCGTGCACGTCGAGCACGGTTTGGGATCCATGACCATAAAGTGATCTTAGCTTCTCACTAAACATTTTGTGAAGCCTAAAAGGAGGCTGGTTTTTGTGGATCATTAACTTTATCTGACATAAAGGCATTTAGCGGTTTAACTTCTGTAGTTTGTAATTGCTGCTTCAGTGAGATTTGGGAACATATGTAGGATGAAGATGCCGAAATACACCTGTGGATTTGGGTCAGTGTTCTCAAAGATGCAACTCAGCTATATTGTTTAGAAACAGATACCTATCGGTCCTGAAAACAGGTCTGTAGGATCCCAGGCTTTTCTGGAGGGGTAGTTTATACTATGTGAGATTCCTTTTTCCTTTACTTCCTTGCATCTCAGTATAGAAACAAAATCTGTCTTGGTACCTTCTAGAAGGACCAGACCCTGATAAACGCTGCTGTATATTTTTCTAAGGATACTAATTATCCACATCAGTGTATGTTTCAGATCTTTATTTAGCCAGTGGATGGTGTCCATACTAGAAGATCAGCCCAAGATCCAACAGAAAACTGCCTCTTTGTCATATTTTTTTCCGTGTCTGTGAATGTAATCCAGGCAAGGTATTGGGATTTGGTTTTTCCCTTTGATAAGTCAGTTACTCTACTTCAGTAGACAAGGCTGGTACAGCCCTGGAAGGGAACCATTCTTCTCCTTACGATTCTTCTGAGAAACACAGCATCTACCCCAGGATAAGGAGTACAGTTAAGATGTTGTGTATATACCTTAGTAACCTCATGAAGCCAGATAACTTATAAATTTGTGAGAGTAGAGATTGGTAACTGCATCTTAAATCCTTCCAGGAATCAGGGGCAGCAGGTTGACTCAGAACATACCCTTACAATATATTGTTTGGACACAACATGAAAGAACTTGATCATCTTTTTGGTACAGATTTTTTGAAAAGTGTGCATTTAAAATAGTTTCCACTTGCTTTGCATGTGAGGAGCATGAAAAGACTGTAGCAACTAACTTGAAAGGGCTCTGCAAGAAGTGCGTCTTCAGAATAGAAAGGGTGACATAAAGCGTTTTAGCTGCTACTCAGAAAGTCCTGTCGACACCTAGCAGGATGGGGGATTCCTGTACGTGGATAGGTATAGCCATCTACATTCCTCATCTAGGGAAAGCTGTTATTGGTAACCGCATTTTATACATGTTCAAGCAACATAATCCCATTATTAGATGAACATGTTACCTATTTTGGTCTCCTATTGATTTGAGATTGGATTAGCACCTGAATTTTGAAAGGGGAGATTTAGCATTAGCTTGTCAAAAAAAAGTCTTTGCTAAGGTTTTATTTAAATGGAAGAAAAGTCTGAAAATTGCCTTTTTATAGCTACCATTGTATCTGAAATGTTTGACTTCTGATCCTGTTTTTCCGTTGCCCTCCCCAATTAATCATGCATCTTTTATCTTCTGAAATCCCTGTAAGACTATTAAAAGCTGAATTATTACCAGAAATGGGCAGAAGGACAAGATGAGTAATGAGGGAGCAATCTCTTGTTTATAAATTGATCTTTAATCAGCAGTTTAGGAAAGCAGGCTGAAAAATAAATTAAGTAGAGCATGTTTTGAAAGTGTAGCTAAGCACGTATGTCATTCTTAAAAATTAGCCTCACAGGCAATACTTGATGACTTTTTTTGTCCTTCTTCTCTTAAAAGAAAAAAAAATGGGGGGGAAGTACAAAAATTGAGATGTTTCTAGAAGATACTGTGAAGAGTTGGGAGATCGGTGAAATGTGCCAGAGACAAGCAAGAAAAACTATCAAATATTCAGAGTATTTTAGAGCAAGGGTTTTATCTGTTGGTAGAACTAGTAAAACAGGCAATTAGACCCATTGTGAGGCTTTTATTCTTCTGTTTTTATAACTTAAAACTACCACCACAGTCTATCAAGACGCAGAGCTTGAGGTCTGTCATAGCCCCCTGTACCAGCAACCCTTATTTTAAACCTTGGGTGCACTCCATTCTCATTTCCTACAATGCACAGAGCCTTCTCTCCCTGCTTTCTTCATGTTCCCTTAGATCAGCTGTATCAGCTGTTGCTATCAGGCCCTGTAGATGTCCTTTCTTCCCCCTCCCCGTGCAGACAGCTAATCATTTTCTTGGTTCCCTTCTTTATAGAGCAAGACATTCCACAGAATTAATGCTACCAGTCTAAAATTCTGTTTGCAGGGATATTTCCGGTTTGTTTCCAATATTCAGAATAAGAATCTTAAAAACCAAAACCAACAAAACACTCTTGGAAGGATGGAAGGACACCGAGATAAGGAGCAATTTTTTGGATGTAATGGTATTAACACACTTCTGTCAAACAGAACAAAAGGTCTCTTCTCTCTGCTTATCAGTCCTTCATTTTTAGGAGAGCTCTGAGGAGTGGTCTCAAGAAACGAACCCAAAATTCATGTAGAGCCCAACAATGGGAAGTAATATGTACATTTCTTTTTCTCTTGCTCCTGAGTCCTTTTGGTTAAGCATAGTTGGACAACCCTCCTAAAAATCCTATAGAATACAATTTGTGGGTGGCAGGGAAATTTTTTTGCTAAAGTATAAGATTAAGAGGATGAGTATCTTGGTTTCGGCTTCTATTCAGTTCTCTGGCAAACTTCTTAAGACTTTGGGCAGTGATGTTAACTCTGTGCCATAGTTTCATCATCTCCAAAATGGGACTACGAGTCTATCTCACGGCATGCTGACACTAAATAAACTATGTAGAATTTCAGGAGATCATTGCATGTGAAAGCATTGCCTAGAATTATTGTTTATTCAGCAATTCTGAAGGAAGCATAGGATTGCTTTATTTGTTGTGCTTGCTATTAGCGAGGCCTAATTTCTGATCTGGGTGTGAGTAGACAATCTCACCATTCTTATTTTTCTCACAGTAGGTTGCTACGTTGGTCTCTAAACCAGATCCTAGGATTCTTTAATATTGGTTTAATGTTCAGGCACTTTACTGTATATAGTCTTTAAAGGTTAACAGGTGTGTCAAATAGTTCTCTGTTATTAAACCAGTTTTACACCAGAATAGAAATTAGTTTGCAGTCTGATGCATTTATTGCAATTGTTGCTTTTCAGGAGGATATATGTGCAATAAGGAGTTTAAAGTGAAATTAAACTGATACATTTTATTTTCAAATGCATGATGAATTAGGCTTTGCTTGAACTTTCAGACCTCTGTCTTGGGAAGAATGGGTACAGCTTGCTTTCAAGAAATTCTTTTTCGGTAAAATACGCTGGGTCTGTATTTAATGTTCTCCCACTATGTATTCTTTTGTGCTTTAATTTTAACAGTTTGCATTTTTTAACATCTTTTATGTTCAACCTAATGTTCAACTAGTCTGGAGAAAATCTCTGACCACCTAGTAACTGAAATCACCTTTTTAAACCAAGCTCTTGTCCTCCCTCTACAGGAGAATTTGCAGCGTTCAAGTAGCCACAGCACCATGGCAGCACCCACTCTGTTATTTAAGTCTTGTGTTCCTACAGTTTCTTAACATCAAAACTCTATTCTGCTCCACAAAACCTAAAGTAATTTAGAAAAGATATCCATAAGCTTAAAAATGGAGCAGAATGGAACTGCCAGTCCAACACAATGGGAAAAAGTACCTTTTTGGGAACCAGAATCCTCTGCTGCCAGTGTTTCTCCTTCAACACAAACCACCACGTGCATTCGGAGACCCGCAGTGGCTGCCTGTGCCGTTGGCATCATTCCCAGGAGAGAGGAGAGGGCGCTCGTGGTTTGACTGTGGTGCTCGGGCATGAGGGGATGGAACTGCTGCTGCAACTTAGGAGACTTGCTTTGGATGGTCTGCCGGTCGGCTTTCTCCCTCTAACAATGTACCATCAGAGGCTGAAAATCTGATGAGTGCTAACTGAAAAGAATCATCCTCCATTCTGATCTTCTTTTTCCTGGTGTACTCACTGATTTGTGGACAATGCAGTATCCCCTTTTCACTGTATCACAATGTCAAACACCTAAATCTGCCTATATTATTGGGTTTCATTCCAGTAAAATTAGAAGTGTGGGGTGATGGGAGCTGGAGAAGAGGTAAAGGCGAAGAGGTTAATCTGAAGGAAAAGGGGATGCTGCTGCACCTTTTTTCAGATTTACTTTATCACTTCTTCAAAAAACAAACAACAACCACCAACCTTAACCTTTTTCCTTTTCCAGTATTTTCTTGGTGTGTGCATATACATCTTTTAGAAGGATTAGGTAGATCCTTCTTTTGTTGGTCCAGCAACAAACTGAAGTTTAAAAAAAAAAAAATGTAGCGAGATTGTCCTCTCTTTTTTTTTTTTCTTTTGTATCATATGATACAATGTATTTATCAAAGATGCTACCACAGCATCTGAAGTCTGTAGAATTCCTGATACAGACTGTGAATGGTGTATGTACCTACTTTAAAAGTTTTATTTTAAACGAGGGTGCAGGTTAATGCCAGGTACCTTACCAATATGTAATGTTTTCATAAACGGGGAAAAAAGTTCTCAGGTTGAATTGAATACAAATACAAAACTCCCTAGAATTAGACATTCCGAAAATTATGTTTTGGTACTTTCAAGAGCTTTTTTTAAAGGATTTTTATCCTGTTAACTAAACATCCTCTGATAAGTGTGTGTACAAACGTGGAGCATCTTGTCCTAATGGCAAGTTGTTAAATCAAAACAAAACGGTACTTGCTGGATCCACGCTGACTACTTCTCCTCTCATTGCTTTCTTCCCTGTCATCTCTTCCTTCCGTTTGTCTTTCCCTTTTGTACACTTTGCAAACTGGGGTGAAGGTGGCGGTATCTCCATTAGAGTGCTTTGTTTTCCTGTCCTCCAGTCCTGGTTTTCAAATGGTTGGTAGCTTTTTGACAAGTTACCCCATCAGGGAAAAAACAACTCATAAAGTTCTGCACATTGTTTACCTCTAGTAGAATATCTTGTGATGTGATCTGTTTGCAGAGTTCTCTGGTATGTGGTATTACATGTAAATTATTTGTACAGAGGCAAGTCAGACCACATTAGAAAGAAATTCAAGCTCAGACAGAAGTTTTCAGAATTTGATTCGTATCTGCCCTGTACCGCTCCAGGTGAGGCAGGAGAACCAACCCTCCTCTAGCAGGGAGGTTCTTGCTGGGGGGGAGGTGGGGGGTATTAAGCAAAATCACGACAAATAAATGAAGGAGTTAAATGTGTGTGAATGTGGTGTCCGTGCTAAACATGGATGTATTGGGTGAGGACACTGTCCTTCCCTCCGTGGGAGAGTTGGACTGTTTCTGTCTGCAGAAGGTTGCTCCCAGGCGAAGGGAGAAATGCACATCAGTAGTGGAACGTGCTTTTAAAACCCTGGAGTTCTGCAGTGTTGCTGGTAGTCTGTTAACATTTGTCAGTAAATATTTACTGGGGTTATAGGGACCGGACTAACCTGAAGTGGGAATTATAACTGAAATACTGTGTATTCATATTAATTCCACAAACATTAGCGAGACAGCAATAGTGAATGACTTAATAGTCACTACAAGAATGAAGTGATTCATGTTGGTACATGAATAGAATTGATTTTGTGTACAGGATGCATTTTAAAAACAAAACAAAAAAAAGCACAAATTTTTTCTTGTCTGCTGTGGGTCTTCAGATGCTGTAAGGTTTTTTTCCTTATTGAGATTGGCAGGAATTTAAATAGTAGCAATAGCCACTTTCCAGTGTGGAGAAGCTAATGAGCGAGCGGTGGTGTGCAGACCGGTGAAATCAGTGCTCCCTGGTGATCATCTGAGGCCAATACCTAAGAGGTGGAAGGAGCCTGGGGCCACTGGGGTCAGCAGACGGGTGAGAGCATTTACAGATACAGACTCCCAGAGGGTGAAGCAGTCACTGCTCATTATCCTTCCGCCCCGCGCATTGCTCCAGCCCCTTGTATGGGCTGTGGCCTAATTTGTACATGTCGGGCATACTGGAAATTAATGTTCTCTCGAAAGAAACTGTTACCGGAGCAAGTATGTACAGGTGGTTCAACAGTCTTTTGTTTCACAGAGCTTGTTAAAAGCCCTAGTTTCCTTCCACAAGGTCATGCTGGCAGAAGATTGCCTGCTAAAATATAACTGTTAGGAATTTCATTCTATCTTTGCTTAAAATGAACTTATTTTTGTGAAGATTCATTACCCATTAGTCTACAATATGCTTCTTGAGCCCATAGGAAAAGCACAAGGAAAATTGCTATCCTTGTCCATGCAAAGCACTTTATAAGTAACACATGATCTCTGGGTTTTTTTTATTGGGGTTTGTTTGTTTGTTTGTAGTTTTGTTTTTCCGTTTTGTTTTTTTTTCCCTGAGGAATGTGCAAGTTGTTTGGCTGCTGTTTAGAGAAGTCCTTTCAGGATGCATTTCTACTGGTTTTTACGTCTCTTTGTTTCCTTCCAGATAGCTGTAGTAATGTGTGTTTGTCTGTAAGAGGTCCCACGTAATACTCATGCAAAACTTTCGAAGAAATTTGGTTTGTAAATAATTGGGATGATTATTTTTTTTTCTCTTTTCCTTCTGGAGTTTTTCTGGATGTCTTGCATGCCATCAGAACCAGTCTTAAAGGTGCCCTGTAGATGTTTAGTGAATGGGGAGATAAGAGTAGACAGGAACTGAGTGCCCTGTATAGCAGTGGGACGAAGGAAGTAAACTGAAATGACCGATACATTCATGTCCGTTACACCAAATTTCTTAAGCTTCTTTGTGGAGTCCCAACCACAAGCACATGCTGTAGGGTGGAAATGTTAGTACATATTTTGTGTGCGCGTGTTGGGACAAACATCTAGATGGTCATACTGCTTTTAGCTCTACAATATCTAGTATCTAACAATTATTTGCAAAACTACCAGTATCCAATCCCAGTTATTCATGTCTTTATTAACCACACATATACCTTCCCCTCTGCCTTTCCTTTTCCACACAGTTAGAAGAGGCCTGTTATCTGTTACATCTTCCCTATCAGTACATGATTGTTTCCTGCGGCGTATTTGCTGGAACTGGAACATTGTAGTGGAGCTTAAATCAAGTGGTAGGAGTATAGAGGCCTGGTTATTTTGAAAGTAATTTCTGCATGAATTAAGTCCTACATGGCCCCAGATACAATTAGCCCAGTCATTTATTTTTTGCTGTACTCAGGCAGGTCATTAAATGAATCCAATTCTGCTTTTTATGCTTACCTAAAATCATCTTTTCTTGTACTTGAATGCTCTAGCAGCTGATGATGATGCAGAATGTTTGAGGCCAAATACTGCCATCTTATCGTGGCCTCTCAACATCACTTGGATTAATATGCGCTCATTAGAGGCAGAATTTGGCCTTCATGACATAAAATGAGTGAAATGCTGACTATTGGTAAATACTAGGAAGAAAATTAACTCTTATCTCAGCCGAAACCAGGACACACGTCTTTCCACAAACGCCCAAATCGGGGGAAAAAATACACTGAAGATCACGCATAAATAGGTTTGCTTCTGTGTTTGCCTGGTGATATAAATGCATCCAGCATTTTAAAGAACATTTGGGGAAGCCAGACCCGCAGAAACCTCACAAGTAAGTACAAGTTGAAGTTTTGATAGCTGGAGGGGCTAAATTTAGGGAAGAAGCGTGTGGACATTTCACACTTCTGCAGCCTATAGATTTCATTCCCTTCTTGACTGTGAGTGCAGCATGTGTAGCACAAACTATTCATAGTACTGTAGACAACGTGTCTTCTGTCTGTTGTAAAAAAGTATCACCAGTAGCACAATGCAACAGGCAAAGCTTCTAGGTACAGTCAAGTTCAGTTAAAAAGCAGTTGCACGAGTGGACTGTTACGGCATCACTTCGAAGGTGCTGGGTGTTCTGGTTTTCTGTTACGCATTTTACATAGAAGTTTATGACACAAACTTTCTGTTTACTGCAGCCTTGTTAATATGCGTTTGCACTTCGTATTTGTTTTGGCATGCGTTTTAAATAGCTTTCTTCATTGCTTCATTACTTCTTACCTAGTAAATAAAATTATCAGAAGAGCAGAGCAGAAATAAGTTATTAAAACTTTTCCTTTGCATTTAAGTTTCAAGGATGCTAACACAGAAGCTACTAAGTCAGCATCGTGACAGCAGTAAATAACTACGAAACTGTAGAAGGAGGAAATTTTAAAAACTGCAGAATATAGAGTACACCAAGAATTCAGATGAAAACTAGCGTATCTCTTTTCTTTAGAAAAGAGAGCTACCAAGACCCTCCGTTAAATGGTTTACACAGGGATCCCCCAAAACAGTCTTTGCAGTTTGCCAAATGATCACGTGCCTTCGCAACCTTAAAAAGTACAACAGAATGTAAACCAGGTGCTTTGTAACTAGAGCAGTGGCTTTGGTTTACTTCTGATGCAGTAGTTTTGTATATAGCTATTCCTGTAGATAGGTAGTTTCAAGCTGGTAGACTTCTGTAAAGGAGCAAGGAGGGCAGAGAGCATTCCCCAAAATACCTATGATCATTTCAAAGCTAGGCACTGAAGGATACCTAATTCAGTTACAGTAAACCTGCTGCTTGAAATCTGCTCTATCGAAAGTTAAATGAGGGTCATTTAATTTAAAAATAAATAATCCCTCCTTCCCCTCCAAAGACACAAAGATCTTGTTAAAGGTAACAGAAAGCTCTGAAGAGGCCCAAAGTTACACTGTCATAGATAGCATCTTGGAATGAGATGGTAGATGAAAAATGAAAGCTAGATGAGGGGAAATTGATGGCTAGTACTCATGTAATCAAAGTCCACATATATCAGACCATACAATTAATTCCTTGGCCCAGAAAGCACAATTAATTTTGTTTTCTGGAGTATCAGCAGGTTTCCTTAGTTCTTCCTTGGGCCTCTTGCGGTTACTCTTCAGTGATCGCATACCGTTACTGCACGTCAACCGTGGGTGATGGTAGGTGTCTTGTCAGTTGAGGGCAACCAGTATGTTTGAATTTGATTTGTTCCAAATTTCAAACCGGTTACATAGACTTCTGGCAGTACCTACATACCAGTGTCATATTTAACCTACTTGTCCATAAAGGACAAAATAATGGGTTTTGGTATTAGTGCTTTTTCAGATCTTTTCCTTTTCTTCTTTGGGGCAAGACTTTGGGCATAATTGTAAATTATAAAGTTATGTCTAAATGCACAGTTCATACAAAATACCAGACCAATTTTAATTTGTTTTTTTTCCTTTTAGAAAGCAAAGTGTAAAAACGTGTTACTAATATTCCAGGAACTATCTGGAATCGTTCTACCTACCCCAAATTCTGCACTAAAAGTACATGTGAGATACTGGTATTTTGTCCTTTTTTTTTTTTTTTTTTAAAAAAAAAAAAACAAAATCACAAAGAAACGTATTTCCCTAAGAGAAGGGAGCTGATGGGAGGGTTTAGAAACTTCTAAACTACCTAAGCATTTGCTTCATAGCATCACAGCAGCAGTGTGTTCAGCTCATCCAGCCTCTTTAAGAGCCAACAATGGCCTGTCTGGTCATTTGGTCTAGTTTGTCGCGTTTGCACCAGCTGTACTTTAGAGTAAGCCTTGTGTGACATTTACTTTTGAGCGAGTAAACCACAAAAAATAACTATGTTTTCTTTTTTGTTTGGGTTTGGAAAATGGTTGGGTTTTGTTTTGAAAAATGTCATTCTGTGTTGCATTTGTGTATTCACCCTAGTTGAAAAGAGAATCTGTCTGTGTGTTTGGGAGTTCAGTGGAACATTAGGAGAAGAAACGAAGCCCACGATCTGGGCACAGATGTTGGGTGTAGGGGGCAAAATGGACCAAACTTGGGTGTTGGGTTATTTTGGGATGGTGGGGGGTTCCGAGGTTAATTTAAATTAACTCTGTCTAAAATAAAATGTAAGTGCAATAAATGTGCTTTTTTATTCAAAGCTGTGAACCTTTAGGGAGAAAAAAATCAAGAAAAAAGAATGCACATCATTCCTTCATGAGCCTTGTGTCCTACCTGCCTCCCCTTCCTCCCCCCTCTCCACACTTCCCTCAACTGACAGAAACCTGACAGTGGCCAACTTGCATGTGTTGGCAACCCAAATTAATGTTGCTTTTCTTCTGATCTCATTTGTTGGGATTGGGGAGGGTCCTGCCCCCTACTTCTTGCCACCCTCGAAATCCCTCCAGTGCTGACCTGTGCCACTAGAGCAGGGTCTGCCACTGCTCGGGATGCATGAGCCAGCCCACCTGCGCTGTGGCCATCCTGACTGCGAGTACAGCGCTCCTCCTGGCCCTTCGTCCTCCAGGTGTAACTCCCCTCCCTGCCCCATTTCAGTCCCAGTGACGGTCTCCCAGGGCTGGGCAGGTGGCATTTTTCTTAAGCAATTGCAAAAGTAATCAGTCATCAGCTGCCTAATTGGATCCCTTTTCCCCTTTGTCAAGACACACATGCAGGCTGGCCACTGCTGCCTTCTGTGACTCCGCCTTGTTTTGAAGGAGCAGTTATACGTGTTTGTAATCTGTTGTGCATTACTTGCACTGTCTCTCTTTCTTACTTGAGCGCAGGCTGCTTTTCCTAGATTAGGAAAGGTGCACCGGTCTCTTGGGGGGTTTCCACGAGAGTCGCAATGCATACGTTTCATTAAAAAGTGGTGGAGGGTGTAGCACTCAGTAGTTGGACCCTATGGGGGAGTAAGAGAGGACTGGTTTGTTTAAAGTTTATAGACAGACAGATCTATATCCTTTAAACTTGATTATTTTTATATATAGTCAAGACAATGGCATTACCTCATAATACAGAGGCTTGTTTATGAGAGGCAAAGTATCTAGTAAGGAGAGGAAAGGGAACTTTATATACAGATTTGATTTCTTTTGTTTGTTTGTTTGTTCCTTTGTGCAATGAAATGTATGTCCCACCAATTTAAACTCTGTGCTAACACATTCCTTTCAGCTGTATTTTTTTTTTTGACCACCAGAGGTTTGCAAGGGGCTTATGACTGCAAAGTAGAAGGTCCAGTCTGATTACTTAAAAAAACCCAATTGTGTTAGTAGATTTCCATAGCTGCTTTTTAAAATCTACAATGGAGTAATTGTTTTGAAACTTGTATTTATTTTTTAACTCATAACACAACGTTTATTTTTGGTTTCCTGTTACATAGTCATGGCAACTCCCCTTCTTTTCTTCTCAAGTTTCCCCTGTAATTGCCAATACAACTTATTTTTCTTGTTTGTTCCTTCCCCCTTTACTTTTGTTGTCCCTTCATTTGTACTTTGGAGTTTTTCTCATGTAAATTTGTACAATGGGAAATATTGTCCAGTTTGGTTAGAGAGCATGGAGACTTAAAACATATTAAAATTTGATAGCTGAATTCAGATTGAAGAAAACTATTTCTGTGTAAAGTTATTTAAAGAACTCTGTATTATATAAAAGGCAAAAAGTTCTATGTACTTGATGTGAATATGAGAATACTGCTATAATAAAGATTGACTGCATGGAAAAGTCTGAAGGAGATTGTCCATCATGTAATTCACATCTCCTGTTCTGCATGAAGTTCCAGAGGTGCAACTAAGGTGGTTAAGGGGCGTGAAAAATTTACTTTGATGTTGGTTTAAAATGGAACTCTGGAAAGAAAAAAAGAGGGGAAAAAAATAAACCGAAAAAACAACCAAGGGATGCCTGGAGAGTAACCCACCTCCCTTCATCTTCCGTATGCTGGACCACTGCCTCCTTGGGCAGTGAAAATGCCCTAGGGCATTTTTACCTTCACAGAGGGTTTTGCCTCAAACCCTCATGAGGATTGTTCTGGACTTTGATAACACCGAAGGGCAATTCCCCCTCACCCTGGGGAAAGCTTGGCACCAGTTAGTCTGGGTTCTCTTCAGGGTAACTTCCCCTGCTTCTATGGCAACTGTTACTTGGTGACAAGGTTTCAGTAAAATGTCCTTATGTTAGCTTTTCTGCTGTTCTGACATGGACAAGTTTTATCTCCCCCCACCCTTTCAGTGGTTATTTGGCAAAGCTTTATGATGGCATTCTTACCTACTATGCATTCATGGAAGTTTTAAATCACTCTCTGAACATGGATATATATCACCTTATTTCTTGGGGGCAGCACATCATATATCAAGCAAACGTTACAGAAGCTCTTGTGGACTCAAGTACCCCACCTCTAAAGCTGTACTATTCATTCTCCACAAATCCTACAGCACTCAAAAACACAGTACAACTTAGCTTAGAGGTTGTTTATAGTTAACTTTTATTGAAATAAGGACCAAGGAGCCAAAGCTTTAGTTCCAGGGACCTCTTTAGTTCCAGGGACCTGCAAGTAACAGAGAGAATCCTGAAAACCTTTTCACCCATCCTTTTCCCACCACTGAGAGCAGGGGAAGGACCTCCTCCATAGTGCCCGTGCTGCCTTCAGCAGTAGTTGAAGCTGTTAGTTTTACAGAGCCGTAACGTGACACAGCAGCTTAAGAGATAGGGTATTTAAAGAATCAGAAACAAGCAAAAAGCCCCAAACCCTTAAGGGGTGAATTGCACAGGTCTCTCTCTAGTAACAGAGAGACCATGTCCTCAAGGTTAGGTAATGCTGGCTCTACAGAACAGCATGAAGAAAATAATTTTGAACTGGTAGCAGTTAAGCTATAACTCATCAAAAAATAAGTTGTTACACTGCAGGCTTATGTTACCAAAACTAGACTACCTGGACTCACGTATTCAGTGGCCCAAAAAAAGACTGCATAAAGGCAATAAAAAGAAACAGTGCAAATACCTGCACTCTATACAACAGAGATCTGGCACATTTACCTTTGGAAGTGCGTAAATAACTGCTGCAAAGAGGGTACTTCCACCAGTACCAAAAGAGGGCCAGTAAGCAGGGCCAGGCACGACGCCCTGGGCCCGTGTCACAGCCGGGGGCTTTGAAGCAAAGTTAAGGCACGATCCAGGCTCTGTGTGCACTGGTGGCTGGGTTTATTGCCGTTCAAACCGAAGCCCAGCCTAGGGGCAGCCCCCGGGGGCAGGCGTGCCAGGGCCGCCGGGCCTGCGCGAGGAGG
>NW_009231176.1:1512-3524 GCF_000690835.1 Fulmarus glacialis | reverse complement strand
TATGATTCTATGATTCTATGATTAAAATAGACACAAGAGAGCATAAAGTACCACTCTATTTATTTATTTATTTAAAATAATTGTCTTCTCTAGTTCTTCTGTCTCCACCTCAGTTGAGGGAAAAACAAAAGGGAAAAAAAGGAAACTGGCAAGAATAATTCAAGAGAACAAATAACTATACATATACATAGTTTTATAACTGCATACATATATATATATTTCATGCTAATATGTATACACTTCGCTCATTTAAGGGCTGGGAAATAGCGGTTAGAAAAAAGGGAAAGCTTGAATCCATACCCAGAATTGTAGTGAGACATTTTGGGCACTTTGGTTGCTTTTTTGCTCTCTTTTCCTCCCTCACTCCCCTCACATCCACCGGTACCTTACACTTACTCCTGAAACTACCTGCAGCCTCTCTTGGCTGACAGGAGCCAGAGGGCTTGAGTACCTGTACAGTTATTTGACAATGTTTTACCTCACCCTTACCGTGGCCCTGTACAGTACTCTTCCACTGAAAAATTAATGAAGAAGATCGATGGAGCCCTGAGTTGGGGCAGTTCTAGGTGGAAGGAGAGAAAGGAGAGAAAGAAAAGTCCCTGGGAATTCAAAGAAAGGAAATCCAATGTATCTCATACTGTGAACAGTTCTCTGTATTTTTCAGTCAGGAGTTGTTCCATTGGCAAAATGATTAAAGGGAGGATCTCCCTTACAATCATGCTTTTTGTTCCTTATCTAAGCAGCACCAAGAGTACCACAGATCCAATACAAGATGTGACTTAGAAAGTCAAGAGAAAGGAAGGAAAGCTTCCCTAGTTACAAATATACTTGCAGTGCCCTATTCACAGCATGAAAAAGAGGTCTAAGGAGATAACAAAGTATGTGATTAAGTGCAACAAGCTTGAACTGCTATATGCAATGTGTGAGTAGAGACAAACATTAATAACTTTTTCAGACTCTTAAGAGCTGCAGCCCAAACATTATTAATACACTTCTCCTAATAACCACTAAGGCAGGTGGCACAGCATCTTCAGAGGAGGCTGGTTTTCTCTCCACAGCTGGGTGCTCAGGAGGGGGTATTTAGGCAGGAGGGGAGCAAGCCATCTTATGTTCCAGCTGGAAGTTGAGGGGTCCAGCACGTATTTTGTTACTGTACTGGCTGAGGAGATACTTTATTTCAAGTTGTACAGGAACGATATGAGATAAGCATTGTTAGGTGTAGCAGTATTCGCTAGATTGCACATCTCTACTTGGAGTATTGAAATTACAGGAAAACCTCCTTCCTAGTCTCCATCCCCAGGATACAGTACAAATAGCTGTTATTTACCTATTTGCTATGTCTTCACACTCCAGTGTTTCCTGAACCCCTTTAATTATTGTATATGTGCCAGCCTTTTGCTGAGTCGCCTATTTACCTGGGTGCTGTGTTTCTGCTTGCCCTGTTCACTTCTCACACAGCTGTAACTGTCTTCAGACCACCCAGGCAGCTCCACAGCTGACACACTTGCACCTTTCACTTAAAAGAGCTGGGATTCGTTGCTTAATTGGTTGATCAGCTGATAGACAGCTCAGCTCAGCAAAAAATTTCCAAGTATTTATTCAATACAAAGGGGCAGCTCAAATTTCTGCTCCAAAGATATCAACTATTGCCCTTCATGGGCTGACTGACAAGTGTTAGTGTTAATCTAAGTCTTCTGTCTAATGAAAGTTTTCTATATTAAGAGGCAGGATGGGAGAGGCAGGCATCAAGAAATGGATAGATTGTGAAGAGCTCTCTCTGAAGAATAGCCACGTGCAGGTTGAAAGCTTATGGGTAAGAATTAGAGACCAAGGCAACAAAGGGAACCTTGTGGTTGGTGTCTACTACAGGCCGCCCGATCAAGAGGAGCCTATTGACAAAGCCTTCTTACTCCAGCTACAGGAGGCATCGCGCTCGCAGGCTCTCATCCTGCTGGGGGACTTCAACCACTCCGACATCTGCTGGAAAAGTAGCACAGTGAGCTGTAGGCACT
>NW_009231176.1:929-1365 GCF_000690835.1 Fulmarus glacialis | reverse complement strand
AAGAGTGGAAACAGCCTGGGCTGCAGTGATCATGCACTGGTAGAGTTTGCAGTCCTGAGGGATATGGGTCAGGCGAAGAGTAACATCAGGACCCTGAACTGTAGGAAAGCAAACTTCCAGCTGTTCAGGGAGTTAGTCAACAGGACCCCCTGACTGAGGGATATGGGTCAGGCGAAGAGTAACATCAGGACCCTGAACTGTAGGAAAGCAAACTTCCAGCTGTTCAGGGAGTTAGTCAACAGGACCCCCTGAGAAGCTGCCCTCAGGGACAAGGGAGCAGAATAGAGCTGGCAGATCTTTAAGGATGCTTTCCATAGAGTGCAAGAGCTCTCAATCCCCATATGTAAGAAATCAGGAGAGAAAGGCAAGAGACTGGCATGGATGAGTCAAGATCTGCTGGTCAAACTAAAGGGCAAGAAGGAGAGGCACAGGCAGT
>NW_009231176.1:0-239 GCF_000690835.1 Fulmarus glacialis | reverse complement strand
GGAGGACAGGGACGGGATTCGAGACAGTCAGCATGGCTTTACCAAGGGCAAGTCTTGCCTGACCAACCTAGTGGCTTTCTGTGATGGAGTAACTATATCGGTAGACAAGGGAAGAGCTACAAATGTCATCTATTTGGACTTCTGTAAGGCCTTTGACACGGTCCCCCCACTCTAAAGTGGAGAGATATGGATTTGATGGCTGGGTTGTTTGGTGGATGAGGAATTGGATGGATGGTCGC
>NW_009231175.1:6979-30369 GCF_000690835.1 Fulmarus glacialis | reverse complement strand
GGTTCGGGCCGGGGGGCTGGCGGCGCGGCCTGCTCAGCGCCCCGTTTTCCTCTGCCGGCGCGCAGGGAGGAGCTGGGAAACCGGAGAAGATGAGCGACGCCGCGCTGCTTCCAGGCGGTGATCGAGAGCGCCCCAAAGACTAATGCAGAAAATCAATAAGAACGTGGTCCTGGCGCTCCTCTCTCTGACCAGCCTGGTTTTCCTCCTCTTCCAGTTGTACTATTACAAGTTCTACCTATCGCAGAAGGTAAGAGAGAGCTGTCCTGCTCGGGCTCGCTTTTGTGGAATAACCTAGTGTAATGCCTGCTCTCTTCAGAGTCCCTTAGCAGTATTAACGCCACCCCCACACTTCCCTCATATGGCTAGCAATCCCTGTAGTGTTGATGTGAAGTGGCTAGGTAGCCCGAGCAAGTTTCTGGTGGCAGGGGTACAATCAGATTTCAGTTGTCAGCCTGATATTCAAGTCTTTATGTCAGCCGGAGGCATCCCATTAATTCTAGAACGGGATGCCCTCCAGTGTTCTCAGCTGTGGGTTTGAGCCACCAAGACTTTCAGTCTTCACAAGCCTTCCTACTCTTGTTGTTAAGTGACTTTTACTGATAGTGAAGTCAAACCAAGCGCTATCTTAGGGCTTTTCTGACGAAACAAACATTTATTGGTTACAGGTTTTTCAACGGTGGTGTTTTTAAAAGAAAATCCAGCTTTTTCTGCAGTTTTCTTAGTGCTTTGTCATTCAGTGTTCATAATTTTCTAGATGTTATAGATTAAATCCTGCTTTTTTACCACTCGTGGAATGTTTAGCTGAGTGTGGTTTTCTGTAACGGAAAAAGAGGTAAATGTTCCTATAAATGAAATACTCTGGTTTTCGTAGTTTGCAGTTGCAATGCAGATTCAACAAAGAAACTCCTTGCAACTGTATGCCTTTATTTTTACAGAAGAACCGTGTAGGTATCATGTTTCCTGAGTTTCTTTTCTTTTGGTGAGGACATTCTTCATAAATGCAGGCGGTCTTAGTGCTAGCTGGTACCACAGCCTTTTACTTCTTTCTTATAGTTTCGGATTGTAAACAACAAGGCTGTGAATGAGAAATTCTTCATACTTTAGAAAAGCTAAAAGCTGAGCCACTGACTGCCTTGGCTCTGTGATATGAATATGCTCTCTTTCAAATTTAATTCTCTAGGATTACGTCCGGAAAGATTGAGGCATAGTCCTGCTGTCTTTCCCCCAGTGGTATTTGCCTAACAGTGTTTGTCCTTTTCCTATTTTACATTTACTGGCACATTGATGTAGAAACCTGAGGCCTGATCATGCAATCCTTGCATGTCTCTAAGTCCCCAAGGGTGGCGTTGTCCTTCTAAATACACTGAGCCAGAGCAGTTGTTCATGACTTCCCATTCGGTACTGTAGTTTAGTGACCAGAGGCATAACCACAGCCGTAATTATAAAGTGCTAACTGGATAAATGCCCCTGAATGTCCTGTTAAGAAATCCTAAGTAGGGATTCAATTGAAACTTACTTATTTTTCTTTTCTTTCTCCCTTCCCCTCCCCTTCTTTGGTTTTGAAAGAATGGAGCAGTTTTTTCAAAAGTCAGAGGAAGCCAGTCAGGCCAAGACAGCACTAGATGGGTATGTACAACATCATTGGTTCATACAGTTCTGCAGGTCTCAGAGAACTCACACGGAACTGCAAACTCACGGTCCAGTCTCTTTTCTCTTCACTGGGGATTTTCTAGTATTAAGGTCTAAAAATAAAGTTATGAAGTGTTTCAAAACATCAGTTTAAAATGGAGTTGAGAAATGGTTACAGCGTAGCAGCCTTTGCCTATGCAGTGCTTAGTACTGTTGTTAATATTTTAAGAAGCAAAACTTGTTCTTTCTGGTATAGAGGTTTTGACCCAGGCTTTTGTGTTCTTTCAGACTGAGTATTGAAAAGATTGGCTTATTTGACATGCAGCTTGTCTGATAGTAGCATGGTAAAAGAATCGGCTGCAGGTCTCAGGTCACAGAATACCTCTTTGCTTGCTCCATTTGTTTAACCTGCTGCTCAGTGTTTCGTGTTACTTGCTTGTGCTGGGTCATAAAGCTCGTCACAAGCAGGAAAATGTTACATTTCAGCATTCACCAGTTGCTGTATTCCAGTGTTCAGGAGCAGTGTTAGTGCCATTAGATACTTGAATTGGGATATTTTTTGTTGTGTCTTACTTAAGGTTTGCAGGATTGAGTGCAACCAAAACAGCGTGTTGGCCTCAGGGAATCAGAAGCTCAGTTACGATATTTGTAGTTAGCATTTGTTTGGAAACACTTTTACAGAAGTCTTTTGTTAACAGATCTCCAATGGAAGAGCAGCACAGATGGTTAAAGAGAACAATGCCCTGGGAGCTGGCTGCCTTTTGCTTTGGATGCAATATGATAATGTTGCTAATTAACAAAATAGCCGTTTAAATGCCTTGTTTCTGCTGAGCCAGAGGAAAGGTGTTCTGGTTAAGAGCTGTTCTTAGGAATAATCCAAACCAATTGCTCTGTGCACTGCTTGCTTGAGACAAGAATGTCTCACTATTCTTGGAGGTGGCACCCCTTGGAACTACCTACTAGATGTTAGGTGATATGGTCACAGTGGGCTTCCAATCTGCCAGTCTGTGGACAGAGTTCTCATTAAGCTTTAGCCTAGAGGATCATTCGTAACAAAGAAGAATGCTCCACAGTGCTGCCAGGGACCTGTTGCACTCCAGGCTTTCTTCAGAGTCCCTGCGTGATGAGTCCAAAATACTCTATTTGAATTAATTTCTCTTAGCTGCTTGACTTCATTGCCGTCTCTTTCTACCAGTTATTTAAACTTCAACTAAAAGCATCTGTTTCCCTGGAGAAGGGGCGGGGGGGCGCGAAGTAGGTATTTTTGCACAGATTTGCTTCCTGTTCATCAGTCTGATCTGCTAGTTTTAGTTACAGAAATAATGCTAGCACATCACTTGCCTTGCAGCTCCATATAGTTGAAGTCACTAAGAGGGTGGTCGTGCCTCTGCCTGTACAGCACAGTGTAGTGCTGCTGCCTAAATTCTGTTTGTTAATCCACATTCTGTCTTCATTCATGTTTTTACGCCTCTCTGAAGCCGAAGCCTATGCCAGAGTTGGAGGTTGGCCTGTGGAGTCTGGTTGAACAGACTCAGCAGCTGGACAGGAGGAAGGTTAGAGCTTCAGTTAGAAAGCCAATGTCAGCTTGCTGAGCAGGTAGCTTGGGCAATAGGCCATTGTTTTCCCTTATCATACCTCTTCTAGAAACCTGGAGATGTAACAGACATAAAGCCTGACAGTGCTGTTCTAAGTAAATATTTTTTTCTGAGTAGAGTGGTACTTTAAGTCATTGAATTTAGCTGTTACAGTTAAATACATCAGCTATATTTTTAGTAGCAGGGTGGCTATGATTGCTGTAAATCTTCGTGTGCCACGGACATTTAAATGTACTTGACTAAAATTCTCCTCTGAGTCAAGTTAATAAATCCTCTCACCAGGCACAGGACCTTCTTCCTACAGCTTTTAACCCCTTATGCAATGTTGCCATGGTTGAGTGCTCTGGGTACACTAGTATCCAAAGACTGGATAACACTTCCTACCTTCTCACTGAATCACCTTTCATATACAGCAGACATCATGCCTGAGGTCTGGGGATACTCTTTGGGAGTGGGTCAAAAGCCTTGCTAAAGTTAAGGTATCAACAATGTCCATTGATCTCGCCTTGCCCACAGACTTCTTCAAAGGCAGTCGGTGTGATTAGATGCAGTTTGCCTTTGGCTGGCTTTCCCAATCACATCCTTGTTCTTCATGTGCTTGGATGTGACTTTCCAGGGGCTTTTGCTCCAGAAGCTTCCTGGGGGCTGAGATTAAGGTGACCAGAGTTCCCCAGATCCTCCTTTTTGAAGATGGCATGAGATTTGCTTTTTCTCAGATTTGAGGAACAGCTCCTGACCACCATGGCTTTTCAAGATGTTGCAGAGCAACCTTGGAATGACATCAGCCAGCTCCCTCAGCACCCATACGTGCATCGCATCTGATGCTGTAATCTTTAGTTTATTCAAGTGCTTTCCAACTCAGTCTAGAGCTGGAAAGAATCCAGAGTTTAGCCTAGAGTCCATTCTCAAGTCTAGCACTCTCGAGTTAGAGTGCTTTAACTTGTAGAAAGTTCTAATTGAAGCTGAAAGATTTTTCCTCTAGTCTTAGAGACCTGGAAAGCCTGAGAACAGCCTGTTCTTCTGAAAGAGAAAATTTCCATTTCCACAGTTGTCCATGGAAGTAAAGTGCACACTCGGAAAATGTATTGGGAGATAAGATTTCCTTCTGTCAGTGGGTTGGTTTTTTTCCTTCTGTCAAAGAGTTTTAATGTATTAACCTTTGTACGCTTAAAGATGGTGTTTCTAACTTCTAATTTTATCCTTTGTCAAACAGCACGTGATTAGGAAGTTCCTAGGCTTAATATCCAGTCACAATATACCAGTGTATTTGATTGATCCTTTGATTCTGGGACTGGTTGATAAAGACATTGAGCAGATCAGAAGTTCTCCTGGTGGTCCTAGTCCAGGATGCAAGTACTTTTGTGCTCAAAGCGACTTTACTACGTTTGCACTACTGGACAAAACATGGAAACATGAAGTAAGTGCCTTTTCTTCAGTTCACATTTGTGTATTGTAATGCATTCAACTGTTCTATGATTTTGTGACATAATGCTTTCATGTTTGTATTAAGGCCTCTGAATTCATTGTGTGGAAAGCTCATAAAGGTATTGGTAGAAGAAGAAACTTTTTTTTTGAAGTAAAGTGACATTAAGAGTCATTTACAGATAACTAGAAGTTTTTAGAAGCTGTCTGCAATATTCATAAATGCTTATAGTAAGAGGCCACACCAAAAAGAAAAAACAAAGTGGTCTGTTAGAGAGGAAGAAGGAGAACTTTAAGCCTGTAATGTAGGTACAGCCGTAATAAATCTCGAGTTTGGGGATCTGTCAAGGAGGAAATGCAAATATTGATGTGACAAGGCTAGAAAGATTATTGTAGTCTGCTGATTTACATTTCTTTTAGTACATCCTTGTACTTAACACCATTTTATTTTGTCACTTAATGTATTGGTATCTCTGCTTTTCTTCAGTGTTCTGAGATTTTAAATGGATGTGTTAAAAATAGTGGTGTAGCATGTGGTGGACAAAATGGAATCCAAGATTATTTCATGAATTAAGTGTCATCTGGAAATATTTATTAGATTAATTTTTACAGACTAAAGATACCAGTGACAGCTTTTTTTTTTTTTTTTTATAAAGAAAAAGCAGGAAACATTAAGATGGTCTGTGACTATTTTACTGAAGGAGTCCCACTCAAGTGAAAAGTGGTGGCACTCTGGGTCTGATCAGACAGTTGTTTTACCCATAGCTGTAAAGGAATTAAAGAAACTGAGAATGAGGTTGTGTGGCAGCACACTAATATAAATCCATCTCCCCATTCCTTTGTGGCTAATTGATAATATCTGTAGCGTCCAGAGGAGAAGCTGATGTGCCTGTATGAAGCGGTGTGTTTGAAAGGTGGTTCTTTTCTTAGCAGCCAGAATTTCATCCCTTTTTCTATGGAAATATGAAAGCCTGTTACCTAGTGCAACATTCGGTGTTCGGTGAGATTTAGACAAATATTTATGTACATAATAAAAGAAGATTTTGCAGTAATCGCTTTTGTATTAGTGGTATCATTATTCAAGAACTTATGAACGGCAAGTTTGGCACAAGAATAACTTTAGAGAACAGTTCGAGGGTGCAAAGAAGCGCGCTATGGCAAGGAGCAAACCTAGTCCAAGCATGGCTTACAAGATTTATTTGTTGTTTTATTGTATATTTTGAGGGACAGAATTTAAGAGAAGGAAATACAGTGGTTGGAATTGCTTCTGGTTGCTGATCTTTAAGGTTTTAGAAATTTTTGAGTAGTTTGTGCTTATGTCTGATTAGAAAATGAAAATTGGGAATAAAGTCAGTTGCATTTAGCATTCAATTTTGGTTTCTCTAATCTTTAGCTTCTCTCTTTCTTTCTTTCTGTCTCTCTCTCACTCTCATTTTTAGGTGGGCCTTTTTAGAACTGCTGAGAAAATGGGGTTCCAATGGCTAAAAATTATAAACAAGGACCCCCGCTTGGACGGGATGGATGACCTGTCTGGGATTGAAATTCCGTTGCACTACATATTTAAACTGGCATCTCATGCCATTCACCTGGTGGTCTTTTATGAGAGGAGCGGTAATTATCTCTGGCATGGCCCCCTGAGGCTCAAGCAACATATGGACAGAAAGTTTGTGCCTTTTCGGAAACTCCACTTTGGTCGCTACCCTGGAGCATATGAAAAGTGAGTTCAAAACAGAGGAGGCAAAAAGCCATGATGGCGCTTCCATAATAACTTCTTTCTCCTGTATATAAAATTACTCTCTTTCCTAAAGTCAGGTTGTAAAATTTAGCTTATGTATAATTCAGCCCTCAAAGTGCAGGTAAATTAAGGTATGAAACTAAATCCAATTCTGTTTACCTGAAAACGAGAGCTTTCTACCATTTGTAAATTAAGAACTACATTTTAGAGGAAGTTGCTGTGTAGCCAGGTTGAAGCAGGCTGAAAGATGAGAGAGGAAGTCATGACTGAGGATGAATGTACCAGAGGATCTTCTGCTAGAGTCAGTGGTTTACCATTAATATATTTAAAAGTTTGAAATCTGTTGATAACCATCTGTGCTATCAACACAGGGGTAAAGTAGAAATAGCAAAAGATTTAGGACTAGCTGTTGCTTCTTGGTGTTCTTTCTATAACAATATATATCCAAAAGTTTAATACAGATATGGAACATTAAATGGAAAGGGGAAGCAACAGAAATCCATTCAGTAATAGGCCAGATAATCAGTGTGTTGTGGTTTAACCCCAGCCGGCAACTAAGCCCCACGCAGCCGCTCACTCACTCCCCCACAGTGAGATAAGGGAGAGAATCGGAAGTAAAAGTGAGAAAACTCGTGGGTTGAGATCAAGGCAGTTTAATAGGTAAAGCAAAAGCCGCGCGCGCAAGCAAAGCAAAACAAGGAATTCATTCTCTACTTCCCATCGGCAGGCAGGTGTTCAGTCATCTCCAGGAAAGCAGGGCTCCATCACGTGTAACAGTTACTTGGGAAGACAAACGCCATCACTCGAACATCTCCCCTTCCTTCTTCTTCCCCCAGCTTTATATGCTGAGCATGACGTCATATGGTATGGAATATCCCTTTGGTCAGCTGGGGTCAGCTGTCCAGCTGTGTCCCCTCCCAGCTTCTTGTGGACCCCCAGCCTACTCGCTGGTGGGATGGTGCGAGAAGCAGAAAAGGCCTTGACTCTGTGTAAGCACTGCTCAGCAGTAACGAAAACATCCCTGTTATCAACACTGCTTTCAGCACAAATCCAAAACATAGTCCCATACCAGCTGTAATGAAGAAAATTAACTCTATCCCAACCAAAACCAGCACACAGTGTTAAAGAACACGAATAAAGAGAGGTGACATTTGTACCACAAAGACATGTGCAATCATTGCATCTAACCCATGCTCTTAACATGCTTAGGGGACTCCTTTCTTGCATAAACTTTTGAAATGGTGGTGTTATTTTTCCAGTGTTATGCTTAAACTCTGCATTACATTGATAAAGTTACAGTAAATATCTGCCTTTTCTTACTTTGCTTTCAATAGCAGTATTTCAGGAAATACAAATCTTGTCACTATTTTCAAAGCCAAGCACATACCACTAGGCTTTGAGAACAGTGTTCATGCAAGGTATGTGTATATGTCATAAATCAGAGAAAAACAGCCAAACATTTCACAGGTCAAAACAAATCTGTTTAACTTTTTCCTTAAAATTGACACTGTTCTTTCTTCCTTTTAAAACATGGAAGCTGTACGGGTTGTGGCTAAACATTTGAAGTTGACTGTGTAAACTGTTAAATATCCCATTTCATTCATTGTGAAGGCTGAACAGTTTTTAAATTTTAAATGCAAATAGCTCAAAGTACAGGGTAAAATTTGGTTCTTAAGTGCATCCCATACTTTAGACAACCAAATGAATAGCCTGAATTTTCATATGCACTGAACAACAGCTCTGAACAAATTCAGTGCAAGTCATAAGTCAGTAAAGGAATCCGCGATCTTACAAACTAACTATGGGCTAATGGGCATCAAATTTCTTCTAAATAAAATTTGGAAGTGTATTTGGAATTTGTGGAAGCTCTTGTTGCTCTTCTTTTATAATAGTTTTTGGGTATATTTAGACAGAGGAATCACTGCCAGTCGTATGCATTAAGATTTTAATCTGAGCTAGAGGAAAAAATGGCTTGTAGTTTGTAAAGGAACTGAACGGGGTAATGTATCATCTTTCTTTCCCTGCAGGCCAGAACTTGTGCTTGTTTCCATTGATGACTTAAAAGTTCAAATACCAAAAAATCCGTCCAGTTTTCTAGAGGAGATGTCACACTCTAGATTTCTTGAATGTAGGTACAGAGAAGCTCGGGCTTTCTTTCAGGTTAGTGGTAATCAGGTAGTGTCTGTGAGATGTAATGTACATTTTCACTGATTGACCCCAAACCTACAAACAGTTAATTGTTTTTTACCTAGATGGGACTGTTCGCATACGTAAAGCTAAATACAGCTTCTGAGACTCAATCCACAGAGTAAAGTAACCACTAAAGTAAGTGGTAATAAACCTAAAACTTTAGCTGAAAATCATGGTCTGTCTTATTTACTTGTGAGCGCATTTTTTTCCATTTTCCAAAACTTTGAAAAGAAGAGGTAACCAACATGTTCATAGGTTTCACACATTGTTACTATCAAATAGATTTCATGTAAATAAGACTAAGATCTTGTGTATCTTTGTGGTTGAAAATCTTCCTTATGGCAATTCTCAAAGTTCTGAGTAGTATTTAATTTTATGTTCTTTTGAACCATGCGCTGCAGTTCCACGTTCCTAGTTCGGTTTATTTGAAATGGTATATTCATTCCAAAATTACTTATTTCATTGCGTTTTGACCATGTAAGCTAATGTTTTCACCACTATTTAGAGCATTATTTTTAGAATATTGCTACCCGATTTAGCAGATGGTAGAAAACTTTCTGCTGCAGTATGGGGAGCATTTTGTCCTAACTTGAAAAGGGCCAAGATATAAAGTGGTCAAGAGTTACCACAATTAAGTGTAGCAGGACGATTACTATATCCAAGGGTACCTATGTGTTGTCACTTCACCTGTAAAGGAGGGAAATTGTAAGCATGCTCCATTTCAGCTCTAAAACCTCCAGGCAGTAATCTCCACAGGCAGACAAAATGTGCCTCACAAGATACGTTGAACTTTGCTGGGGCTTTAATATTGAAATAAGCACCTGGCATCTGTTTTGAAAAGTAAGTATTCATTTAAACTGTTTGTTGCCCAAGAGCTCTTAATGAAATCAGTCGTGAAGCTGAGTGGTGCGTTGTTCCTGTGTTTGATTTGGTAATGTTTGCCCAGGCTGCCGTGTTGTTTTTGACTTTGCATTACAGAAGATCTTGCCACAGTTGTACCTGGAAGATGGGCATGATTTTCTGTTCACATTGTTTCTACTATATGGCAGAAGTTGTCAACATCCAGTTGTAACACTTGGTGGAGCCAAATAAACCAATGTGCTCGAAGTAACTGATTCTGTCCCTGTTTTCCCTCTGGACTGCGGGTATTGGCTTCAGCGTGTGCAGAACTAGGGTTCATCTGTGTTGTTGCCAAGTGCTGAGAATCAGTGTCTAATACATATATTCTTATTCTATTTTACTGTGACTTTACATTCTGCTAGTTTGGAAAAAATGAAGATTGATGTTTCAGAGTTTAAATTTTAACTTATTCTAGTGCATGTTCTCAAACTGGGCTGTATATGTGAAAACAGATACTGCCCAGATATTAGTTAGGTAAATTTTTAAAGGTCATTTTTCCTTAGGACACTGAAAAATGAAGGCACAAGTTTGCTCTCTGACAATAGCTTGCTTATTCTTCCTTTGCCTTCCAGCTGTATCCTGATGATGCCTCTCTTGATGCAGTGGAGTTCAGAAAAAAAGCAAAATCCTTGCTCCATCTGGCTGCCCTGACACTGAATAACTTAGGAGTAAAGTTCTGGCTGAGCAGTGGAACATGCCTTGGTAAAACATTTGTGTTACGTTGCATTTTTAAACTCATCTGAAATTTTAAACATTTCGTTCTCTATTGCTTGTGATGTCAGCTGAGGTGAGCAGCTACATGTATCGCGTTGGAAGGTAATATGTGGCATTAGCTATATTGAAATAGGCCTTTTTGCTCCTGACAAAATGCTTTTTCTTTAGAAATTTGAGCCTTGGAGATGCTGAGCAGATTTCCAGAGAAGTATTTAATGTTGTTAGCAATTATCTGTGTTGTATTGATCACTGCTTAGAAAGTAATCAGCAGTTCCCTAAATTGTGTGGCTTAGAATTTACTGAAATGCTGGTTGGAAAACACAGTGATGGGCATGTATTTCTGCTGTCCATGTAGACCCTCACCTGATTTTTCTTCCCATGCAATTTGGTGCTTATCACTGAGTTTTAAAATACACTTTACATTTATTTATTTATTTTAAAACACATCCTTTTTATAAAATGTCAGCCTATTAGAGTAGGTACTGCAAGTTTTCAATTCTGCTGAAGGTGGAAGTAGTATCTTATCACTGGTGAAGATTCTTTTATTATTGAAATAGGTTTTGAAAACTCATGTGTGTGCACATTCAACTTGTATTTGTTTAGTTCTAGGGAATGAACAGTTACTAGAAGCTGCTTTAATGAAATAGACAAAAGGATGTTCCCCTTCCTGTCTTACTGTTTTGCAGTGGTGCTTGAAAGATGGTTAATGTCTCAGGTACTATTTAAAATAATAGTTTCAAATTAAAAGCACAGCTGTAGCCCTGTAACTGTTCATTGCTGATTAGATTTGGGCCCAGATAAAGAGTATTTTTTTCTTTGAAGACATTTAGATTAGAAAGCTGAAGCTATTTTATCTTTGAAAGAGTTAGTGTTTTCTCTCTCATTCTTGGCTTTCTGGAGGAAAGAGCTGGCTATAAGTGCAGTAATACTTGTTTTCTTCTATGTGGTTCATTTCATACTAGAGAAGGGCAGAAGTCTTGTTTATGGCCTCATTCAAAGATCTCTGCCTGGTGACCTTATGGCAGTTCATTTTTATGTTGCTTTTGTTCTATTGATATATTTCTTATGTTCCTGAATTAACTAGTCTGTTTTTTTCCTTTTTTTTTTTTTTTCTTTTCTCAGGCTGGTATAGACAGTGCAATGTCATTCCTCATAGCAAAGATGTGGATTTGGGAGTCTTTATAAGGGATTACAAAGCAGATATCATTCCAGCCTTTCAGAAAGCAGGGTTACCACTAAAGCACAAATTTGGCAAGGTACATAGATAATGAACGATTTGCTTCATGTGTCTTTTCTGTAGGTTCGTAAGTTTGAGTACAGCTGCAGATCACTTACGTAGAAGTAGGTATCTGAAGTCTCCTCGGCAGACATTTACTCATTAGGGTTTTACCTAAATTTATAATCTTGTTGATTTTTGTGTGTTCTCTTGGACAGTGTGTGAAAAAACACCTTTCTTAATAGCTTCAGCCCTGTTTGGGGAGTCTGAATTCCACCTCAGAAGAAGTTTTTACTAAGTTTTAAAGGGGTCTGTGTCAGTGGTGCTAGGGAAACTTAAGAATCAAGATAGGATTTAGTCTTTGAGATTGGATGGGCCTTATCATATGGGAGGATTGGTGATAGCGCTGAGATTATCTGTGGCCCTGTATGTAAAACTAGCAGAAAGGGAAGGCTGGCTTGAGGTGGGCACTGAGCTTGTTTGCTGTTAGCTTATGTGGATCTTTATTTAGCTTTTTCAGAGTGTAGGCTGCAGAAGGGTAGAGAGAAGAAACAAAATTACAGGAATATGAAGATTCAACCACAGTTCAAGTGATACATCATTACTCGTGCTAGTGTGTGTTTTATCACAGAGGAAGTGTGTTAAATGAAGACATCTACTAATCGTATTTATTCACTGACATTATTTTGCTTGTGGCAGAGGACAAGGAGATGGTGCTGAAGCTTTGGGGCTAAAGGCAGGAAAGAAAAGGTAGTCCCACTGAGGTGCAGAAAATTTCTGATGTTCTCAAGGCATCAAAAAAAAAAAAGAAATTGCAGAATTAGTGTATTTTCTTTAGTAAGGATAGGAGTCACTCTGCACACCTAATCAAAATAAATTTGTTTTCAGAAACCTACTGACATAAGTAGCCATGTATTTTTATGAGTATATATAGTGTGTATTTTTGTCTTGCAGGTAGAAGACAGCTTGGAACTCTCTTTCCAGGGAGAAGATGATGTGAAACTTGATATTTTTTTCTTCTATGAAGAGGATGACTACATATGGAATGGAGGAACTCAGGCCAAATCGGGCAAGAAATTTAAGTATGAGCTGGATTTGTACCTCTAATAGGGAAGAAATTAAACAAGTTAGCGTTTAGTGTTGGCATTTTGTGTGTTATGTGTTGTTGCCTGGCAGAGTCTTGTGCTCTTTGTGGGAAAGGCAGTTATCAAAGGAGAATCAGTGGAGATTTTGCACTTTGAGACCAGAGAAGTAGAAAGAGAATAGTATTGTGTGTTACTAGAGAGGTGCTGGGCTTGTCAAATGTCAATTCTCTTGTGAAATTGAAAGCAGTGCTGGTGTGTCACATATCAAGCAGATCTTATCTGGACTGTGACAAGCTCTGAGTTAAACAGCTAAGATGAGAAAGAAGTTTCTAAGGCTGTGTTTGTTGCACAAACTAATTCCGCAGTAAAAAATGAATCCGTAGGCATCCATCTTGATGTGTGATGGCAGAAAGCCTCAACTGTCCTTGCAAAGTAAACCCCATCGTTTTGGATTTTGTGGTAATGATTTGGAATACTTTATTGACTGTAATGTTGTGACAGCAATGTACATGACTACTGCAGACCTTGTTGTTGTTCATGATCTGAAAATGGAATTTTAAATAGGAGCCCGTATTTCTTGCCTCATACCTTTCAGTATCAAATCAGCAAATAAGTACAACAGCTTCCTAATCTGCTCAGCAAACTGAATATAGGTTTCGATAATTAGATTTGTTTCTTTCCATCACCCACCTTAACTCAGAAAGAGACAGTTGCAGACTAGTTGAAAACCTTGTTGACTTCCATAGGATTTCATTGTCTTTCATATTTTGCCTGAACTGTATTTGCATATGTTTAGCTAATGGGAACTTAGTGAACACTGCCATCCAGATGGTGGTAATGTCTGAGTCCTTGTCTTAGTTATCTTTGTTCTGAAATGATAAACAAAGATTGGGGAAAATATTTTGATGACCAGAGTCAAAAAACACATTTACAAATAGACTGAAGGAAGAACTGCTGGAATGTTCCCACAGAAAATGTGGTGTGTTGCAGAATGTTTTCCTAGAATACAGCAACAATTTTACAGTTTTCCAAAGTAGGCTTAATGTCTGGTTTTCCATACAAGATTTTAGAGGATTTTGTGTGATGCATTCTGAGGAGGAGGCTGACCAATAAATTCCTTTCCTTTTCTTTGTGCTTCTGTTGTGTCTAAATTGCAATAGCTGTTTCCATGCCAGTGGAGTTGACATGCTCTTTCATAATTCCATTGTAGCATCAGACCTTGGGTATTTGAGAGCTGTTTTTTTCCCCCTTTGATATGACTGGTCCAAGGCATGAGAATGGAAGGTAGATGTGAACCTGTGCTATGCTCCAGCTCCTGTATCCTAGAATATTACAGCTCTTTTGGAACTCCAGCTTTCATAAAACACTCTTCTCTTCTTGTAGCCTAGTACTTATTTTTGGTGGTAATTTTTTCAGTTTACAAACATGGCTTTCTAGTTCAATAAGAACTACTTTGCTTAGACTTAGTAGCGAAAGGAAGCCTCTAATTCTGAACTCGTGTTTCTTAGGCATATTTTACTGTACTTAATCCATACAGAAAAGGAAAAAGAAAACTGCTTGTTTACCATTATAAAGGCCCCAAGTCCTGGCAGAACATGGCTGTTCAGAATGCTTAGCCAAATAATTCCAGATACGTATTATTCCAAATACATTCTCAGAAGGAGAAAAAAGATCACAGCTTTTTAGCTGTGAGATGTGGTGATTTAACATGCTTGATCTGAATGCCTGCAACACCAGAATGACCTTCAACTTTGCTTAGTCTTCAGCCCTTTAGAAATTTTGGGGGAAGGTAAAATGAAGAGGTCAGTCAAAAGAGAAGTGATTGTTTGATCAGGCTGAATCCTAAATCCACTTTAACAATTTTAAAGAAATTTCACCAGCTGTTTATGTGGTATCAGAAGAGATATTGGTTGCTACTAGATCGTCACAGATAAGGGTGGGAGTTCTATTCCAAGATATTAATGTTTTTAAAAATGAAGGGTAAAAGACATTTTCTTCAGAAAGCTAAATATTTGCACAGGCAACTTTCTATATATCTTGCTAAATAAAAGTATGAAGAATAAAAGTGTTTCTCATTTAGTCTCTAAAATATTTTTCAATAGTCATTTTTAGTCTCTTTCCTTGGAGAGCTGGTTTTTAAACCTTACCAGTCAGCTGCATGGTTTGCATTTTCATGTACGCAGATACTTCCTCAACATTGCAGACAGAAGCAAGCATCTATATCCTCCTTATCTTGTCTTGGAGTTATAGCAATTGAGACCTTCTATTTGTTTACAAAATTAATGCCGGACAATTGTGTTCTTCGGCAGAGAAGTAGTATTTACAAAAACTGACTCTGGGAATCAAATCTATACTGTATGCTTTAATCCTTAAAATGAGTTAGTTCTGTAGGTTCCTAATGTAGAGAACATTGTGTAAGCATAAAATCTT
Source organism: Fulmarus glacialis (assembly GCF_000690835.1). Classification (NCBI taxonomy): domain Eukaryota; kingdom Metazoa; phylum Chordata; class Aves; order Procellariiformes; family Procellariidae; genus Fulmarus; species Fulmarus glacialis. The sequence goes on along the minus strand of NW_009231175.1, from coordinate 15,453 downwards.
CTCAGTACTTTAATGTCCAAAGATTGATGAGACTGAAATTGGAAGAAAAAGTAGTGAGCAGCGTATATGTACAAGACTATGTAGCCTTATCCAGGCCACTTGGAGTGAGCAAACGATGAGCAAGGATTCCACTAGTGTGAAGCATCACTGAAAGCTACATTTTTCGTCAGTGAATGTAAACATTTGATTTTAATAATAGTTAAATAATTATTTTGGTGAAATTTCCAACTGACTTTTTAATTTGCAGATTAGTTTATTTAAATTATCTGTTGGTTCTCCTTAGAATTATTATTTAGAGTTCAGTCTCTGGAGGATGTATTATTTCAGTGGTTTGCTGATAGCTTTTGCATATGCACACCCACTGCAGTTCTGATAGATGGATGATTTCCTGGGTTAATAACAGCTAAATAGCTATTTGATGATTATACAGACTTTATTACTAATAAAGTTTGTTTACCTTGTTTTCCCCTTGGTAGCTGGCATTTTTTTGCTTTTTGGTTTAGTTCAGAGCTAATCAGTAGTCTCTGGATATATATCCAAAAGTGCTTGATCACTTTTTTCTTTTCCTCCATTTAAGGCATAAAAGCAAGGTTGTTTCATTTTCTGAAACTGTTTGCTCAGCGCTTAGAAATAAAATGAACTTTATGCTTAGAGGAACACGTGGGGTTTCTAATTCACGCAAATGCAAAAATCTTTTAACCTTCTTTTTCAAAAGGTCTAAGTGCTTATGGTTTCATTGTAACCTGCGAAAAGGAATTTTAAGATCACTTTTTTTCTGTGGAAGAATTAACAGCTTTAGTCCTCTGCAGGAATAGTACATAGTCTTTGGTATTCACTTGTTTAACACATTGACTCTGACACTGGGCTCCTATAGGATGTCATTCTGATCAAACTGTGAAATTTACCTGTGAATTTCCACTGGTGTAAGCATACTTATAGGTAGGGCTTATGTTGGTCCTTCTACAGAAAAAAAGACAGGTACAGAACAAGGTCAGTTTGGTAGAATAAATTTTTTTAAAATTTGAATGGGCTGAGATGGTTTCAGAAAGTACAGGGTGGCAGCTATATCTTAATTCTTTGCAGCTGCTCCAAGTCTGGCACCATGTTTAAACACGGGTACTGAAAGGGAATTGCATGCTTTGTTTGGTAAGATTGAAGAAAGGTAAAAACTTGTTTTTAAAAAAGGCCTGACTCATAATAAAGTATTTAATGCTACTTTTCTCAAAATCTCCCCTACCAAATAACATGTATCATCCTCTTGACACCCTTCTAAATGAGGTAACTGTTAAATCCAGTTTGTAAATGGAAAAGTAGAGACAGGGATTAAGTGATTTCCTATAGGTAGCAGAATTATATGGGAATAAGCAGCAAAAGACTTAGAAGTGCTCCTTCCTAAGAACATGTGGCAAATGTTAACCAGTTACTGTTGATAGTAACATCTCTGTCCAGGATGTAAGTAATATTTCATAGATAGGAAGCTATGAAATAAGAAAAAAAATATTATAAATGTAACATGCACACTTGCTGCAGTTGCTTGCTTTCTCCAGTCTTCTGCCAGTGACCATGTCCTTTTGTTACAACACAGGTATCTCTTTCCAAAGTTTACTCTGTGTTGGACTGAATTTGTAGAACTCAAGGTACACGTGCCCTGTGAAACCCGTCAGTATGTTGAAGCCAACTATGGCCCAGACTGGAAGGTTCCTGTGAAGACGTGGGACTGGAAGAGCTCACCATCCAACGTGCAGTACAATGGTGTCTGGCCTGTCGATGAATGGGACGATGTCATTCAAGTCTACTGACTACCTGACTGCTAATAGAGCATGCCTGCTATCCTTGAAACTGTCAGTTTGTAATTTCTTGTTTCCCTAAGGCATCAAGATCCATTCCTTTCGTAACTTCTCATCTGTTTCCTAAGGAGACACTTACCTTTTTTTGCTTAACAGGTATTTTTTTCACCTTCATCATGCATTTTCCAGGTAGTTAAAGGAAAAGGTTAAAGGCAGGACATGGCAACTGAAGAGAAGGGAAGCTGAAAGAAAAGCTGCACAAAGGGAATAGAGAAGAAACGTTGCAGTAAACTTATGGGCAGTAAACAGTGGCCAGGTGGCTTAGACTTTCCTGGGATCATCAAAACCTTGGAACTGTTCACTTTTCAAGCTTAAAAGAGGGATAGCATGGAAAAGTCCCAGAGAAGTTCCTCTTTTTTCAGAGGAGAACCTGTGAATTCAACTTTTAAACACCAGAGTTATGAGTACCTCAAATGTGCTTGATTTGAGACTGATATATCCCTATGATATGTAACAGGTTGCTCTTGGAGTGGAATCTTTCTATTACACAGAACCTGTGTGACCCACCTGCTGTACATGTAGGAGGTACTGGGTAACAGTGTAATACTAAATGAATGGAAGGAGAAACTACCCATATAAGAAATCTTCCAATAACAGTTGGATTTTTTGTGAACTAACTACTGCATGCAATTATGACGGGGAATGTTATCTGCTTTTTTTTCCCCTCTTTTTTTTTTTTTAAGGATGTGAAGGTGTATGCCACAGGGATGTCTTTCCCATGAAAAGAAAATATTCTGGTTTTGATGTCCCAATTAGTGTGTTCTCCATGTAAAAGTTTTGACTAGATTTTAGAAAATTGTAGCTATCCCTGCTTTCTTACAAGTAGATAGAAATGGAGGTATTCATAGTTTCCTGTTTAACATGGGCTCACAGAACAGAGATCTCAGAGAATCGCAGCTCTTTGCTCTAAGTGTAAGCAGAAGTGTGTACAAATACCAATTGTTCCATCAAATTTGCAGTAGCATAATTGCAAGTGAAGTGTTAGTGTAACATTAGGCTTTGGATGGGAAGAAAGTGGAAGCCTGATAACTCTCTCCTCCTGCTTCTGCTTGTGCTTTTGGTCAATGAAGTAAGCTTTCTTCTTCAGTATTTTGGAGAGGGATAATAGCTTTCATATGAGCGTGTGTGTCCAGGTTTGTTCCAGTCCTGCTGTGCAGGGAAGACAAGGGCACTAGAGCTGCTAGTGAGTTACGACTATAATACACGGTACAGACCCAGGAGAACTTGTGAACCAGTGTCAAGGTACTGAATGGAGCTCAGGTTTACTTGCAACAAACCTGTATCCATTCTTTCCTTGCTAAAGCAGAAGGGCTATCTATGGGTTGCAGCTTTTCCACCTTTCACTGAGTAGAGGTAGGTTGAGTCTGTGGTTTGCGTTCTCTTGATCTGCAGTTTTTGGCTGCGTGTTCAAATGTGTACAGTTGTGGAGAGATGAATTAGCTACTGCCGTGCGGCGGTTTTACTACTGTATCATTCCAGGTGCGCTCTGGGGCTTCCCTGCTGTTTTGATCCTGGAATGTGCTGCATGCTTTTTCCTGCCAATCCTCTCAGTTCCAGCAGTCTCCTGCCACTGAAGCACTGGAGTAAATTATTCTGCTTCTGGCAAAAACTTGTCATGCTGGCTCTTCAATTGGTATGGTAACTTTGTTAGCTTTGCCTAATTAAGAAGAGAGAGATGTAAAATCCTGCTAATGCCATTTACTCTGTAAAGTACACATTACATCATAAGGGATAATTTCTCAGGTAGAATTTTTTTTATTTTTTCCTTAAAATGAAAAAGCCAGTATCCTTATGGTTTTCGTGTTCAGAACTCTGTTGTCATGAACTTCTCTGTTTAATAACGTACAATAAGCCTGTAAGTTTTTCAAATGTGATAGATGTTTAAGAGTGAAAGAAATACTATCAGAAAATTTCTTACTTTGTATTTGTAGATGGGAAGACTAATGGAAAAAATGCATGTCCCTGAAAGGGAGGATGTCTTAAATAGTTGATCATACCTGTAAGTTATTCTTCAGGTTAAAATATTTTCTCTTCAGAAGATACATGTGTATATTTAACACTGATTAAAACAAGGAGAGTCTAATTTGCAACTCAAGATGTTATTTCATCCTTTTTGTTGTCATCTTGCAGTTACTGTGACATAATGCACAGAGAAAAATTTTGAACTGTTTCTTACACTGCTTATTGACTGTCTATCTTGAGCTTTTATTTTTTAATAAAGATACTTGGACACAACAAAGATACTTGGAATAAAGCAGGTGCCCATATGTAGAAAAAAGGATCCTGCAATTGCACAAACACACTGCACTTCTGCATGTCTCCTGTCATGCTTTGTGCAGTGCCCTGAGACCGCAGATTTCCCACTTGTAGGATTGCGTCCCAAGGAGCAGTGTAAACATCGTAGAACTGGTGCTCTTTGACGGCACACCGTGTGGCTGAAGCCTTACCTTACGGAAAACACCCAGATTTTGGCATTTGTTTCCTGTTAGGTTCTCCTGAATTGCCTCATCTGAAATGGATTCTTAATTCTGTGTTACTTTCCTAACTTACTAATTACCTTCATTTTGAAAGTGCTCTGGAGAGGAGGGCAATTTCTAAATTCTCTTAATTGCATGCATTTAAGGTCTTAGGCAACAATATGCAAAGTACCTTGACTTTCACGTAGCAAATGAAGCACATTACCTATGTTCAACTCTTAAAGACAGCAGAGCCTATTCAAGGAATGCCCATGAGCCGAGAAGAAGTAGCAAGATGTTCAAAGCTCTGGAATAACTGCAAAGAAAGATTGAAGAAATAGGTTGGCCTGAAGAGAAGGGACCATAAAGAGCCATTTTCAGATGCTCTAAAAGATGGTGACAGAAAGGAAGGGATGTGTGTGCTTCCTTTCCATGATTGGTAGGAAATAGAAGCAAATGGGAGGAATGCAAATTGAGGTTGCCTGTGTAGAATACTGGAGTATTTTACATATGGAAATGTGTGAAGCCTTTGACTTTGGGGGTCTGTGAGAACACATCAGCCAAATGTCAGCCAAGACTGACTGTAGTTAAGGATTGACTGTAGTTAATCCTATCTTCCAGCTGGAGGGAATTCCTATTTTCCATGATTCTGTAGCAGTTTTCAGTAACTTTATGCTTTTACAAAACGGAAGTTGGAATAATCGTTTGTATATGAGCTTAAGAAAGGTTATATTTCTAGAATTAGATACTAGAGCTTATACTGGGAGTGATGGTGAATTGCCACCCGCTGTGGAAATGATAGGAAGCTGCAGCATCTTGAACACTTGAAAAATGTGATCGTTTACATTTTTTTTTCTTCCGAAGGATGTGTCTGAGCCAAACTGAGGCTGTAGAACAACCTTGTAATTCCTGCACAGAACAGACGATGCTTGGCCACGCAGAGCAGTGAGCGTCTGAGAGAGATGCCGATGCTTTTGATGTGTCCGGAAGGAATCTTCTGATAGAAGGGCCTCTGTATGTTCCACCCCACTCTTCTTTTAAAGTCAGAAATGGAAGGTAGACAAAACTGCGATGACATAGATAGGAGAGAGTCCTGCAAATAGGATCGAGTCTTTCTCTGCTGTCCAAATGAAAAATTAGCTGATTTTGTTATGCGCTTTCCCTTGAAACAGAGTCTGGGAGATGCTGGTTCCCAGTGTTAAAACCAAATAGTTTGCATCCTTTGCTGCTTTAGAATTCTCTCCCCTTGTCATAGGTCTTAAAGTCTGTCAACTCAAGAGAAAAACAGCCTCTGCTTTGCACTGTCAGTTGGAATTGTTTGTTTTGCACAGATGAATGAGATGTTAAAGGAGTAACATCTGTGTAATAATACAGATACCTTCCTTCCAAGGACTGGCTTGTCATGGTGCAATGACTTGCAGGAACTTAGTTCTGTCCTTTATTACTCATTGGCAGAATTCTCTGAGTTTACGCAGCAGTTCAAGAAATTCAGGGGCAGCTACCTCACTGCTTAGGTTTGTTTTCTTTCTCTTTATGTAATTCTATCCCACTATGTATTACAGAAAAAAATGCGGCAGCCTGGGAAACTGCATGCAAGCACACAGAAGACTATCTAGCACTTGTATTTAATGATCTACATCCTCTGTTTTAATAAATAGGCACCAACAGCCGATTTACATGAGCTGATAATCTTGCTTAATAGCATTAGATTGCCTAATGGTGAGTTCTTTACTGAGGCTAGTTTTATACATAAATGTCCTATTGATTGAGACCAGAGCAGAGCACGTGAGTTATGAGCTGGATGAGTCTTATCAAATTCGAGTTACTGCTGTAATTAAGGGGCGTGGGTGAGAGCTTTCCCCTTGAAAAAGGAAAGGGACAATGAAAGTTTTGTTCTTGAAGGAAGGAAACTAACACTGTTGTGGTGCCTGTTTTCCTGAAATAAATCTTGCACTTAAAAGAGAAGTCACATATTTTATCCAGAATTTACTAGGTGAAATGTCATGCCTGGTGCTTTGCAGATCATGCTGTGTGCTCATAATGTTCCTCTACCAGTCCTAAAACTTCTGAATACCTTCTTTTATCATCAGAGTAATTAGCTTGCATGTTAGTGGGTACAATGTACCTGTATTTCAGACTGCAGAGGCACAGGACATTGATATCACTCAGGGCAGTAATATGTCTGACTTAGTACCATACTGTGCAAAGATATTGAGGTTTATAGCAATTCAGAGCTATGGTTGAGAACAAGCTGAATACGTAGTAACTTAGGATGATGTTGTGACCAAAGGAAATCAAGTGGGATGTAGAAAGAGTGCTAGCATCTACAGGAAGAGTGAAATGAAACTTTTGTTACTATGTTCAGCATTTCAGCTGGTGTATAGAGATGAGTGCAGGCCCTCACCTGTTAAGGTGGTGGACCAGTTGCGGAGTGTCGAGAGGAAAATAGTAGGCTATAGAAAACCACCTACAAGGAAATGTTGAAAGAACTGGGGTTGTTTAGGCCGAGAAGGATGTGGCAGGTACTCCATCCTGTTCACTTAGTTGATAATGCAAGAATGAAGAAGCTTAAATTTCACCAAGGAAATTGGTGGACTGTAAGGAAAGTTTTTGGAATTTAAGGAGAGGGTAATAGTTTTGGGGAAAGGTGTAGTATCTCTACCCCTGGAGGCCTTCAAGAATGTGGTTGGTTGGTCTATGTCTGGAATAAACAATGTGATTGCATGTCTTCTTGCCATTACCTGGAAGAGGGCCTGACTGAGTTTAGGAAATTATTTTCTTATTTCTTTGTTTTCTTTTAATTTCTTTATTTTCTTACTTTTTTTTGTGGCATCTAAACAATATTTGACCTGCACAATTCAGCCTGCTGAGAGACACGGTGGAACATCTGTATCTCATGAGATATGGATAGTGTTAGCAGGCTAGGGGTGCTATTCTCAGAAGTTTAGTTTGCTGTCCTAAGAGTGATTAATAGTGCTTATTTCAGGAAGTCCAGGTTTGCCAGTTAGCATGGGGGTAAAAGGTAGGTATGGTCCCTTAACTTGAGACAAAATCCCAGAATCACAGAGTGGTATAGGTTGGATGGGACCTCCGGAGGTCATCTAGTCCAACCCCCTTGCCTCAGCAGGGCCACATACAGCTGGTTGCCCAGGACTGTGTCCAGATGGTTTTTGAATATTTTCAAGGATAGAGACTCCACAGCCTCTCTGGGCAACTTGTGCTAGTGCTCCATCACCTTCACAATGAAAAAAGTGTTGCCTGATGTTCAGGAGGAATGTCCTGTGTTTCAGTTTTTGCCCATTGCCTCTTGTACTGTCAATGAGCGCCACTGGAAAGAACCTGGCTCCTTCCTCTTTGCACCCTCTCTTCAAGTTTTTATATACATTGACAAGATCCCCCCCGAGCCTTTGGTCTGAAGAGGAAGGTTAAAGAAAATATACCCCCCTGACAAATCATAGAATCATAGAACCATAGAATGGTTTGGGTTTGAAGAGACCTTAAAGATCATCTAGTTCCAACCCCCCTGCCATCAGCAGGCACACCTTCCGCTAGATCAGGATGCTCAAAATCCTGTCCAGCTTGGCCTTGAACACTTCCAGGGAGGGGGCATCCACAACTTTTCTGAGCAACCTGTTCCAGTGTCTCATCACCCTCACGATCAAGAATTTCTTCCAAATACCTAATCTACCCTCTTTCAGTTTAAAACTGTTACATCTCATCCTATCACTACATTCCCCGATAAAGTGTCCCTCCTCATCTTTCCTGTAGGCCCCCTTTAAATACTGCAAGGCTGCTATAAGGTCTCGCTGGAGCCTTCTCTTCTCCAGGCTGAACAACCCCAACTCTCTCAGCCTGTCCTCCCAGGGAAGGTGCTCCAGCCCCCTGATCATCTTCATGGCCCTCCTCTGGACCTGCTCCAACAGGTCCATGTCCTTTTTATGCTGGGGGCCCCAGAGCTGAACACAATACTCCAGGTGAGGTCTCATGAGAGCGGAGTAGAGAGGGAGAATCACCTCCCTCGACCTGCTGGCCATGCTTCTTTTGATGCAGCCCAGGTTACGGTTGGCTTTCTGAGCTGCGAGCACACATTGCTGGCTTATGTCCAGCTTCTCATCCAGCAGTATCCCCAAGTCATTCTCGGCAGGGCTGCTCTCAATCCACTCATTGCCCA
>NW_009231175.1:6497-6798 GCF_000690835.1 Fulmarus glacialis | reverse complement strand
CTTGTTGACCTTCATGAGTTTTCCATGGGCCCCCCTCTCAAGCCTGTCAAGGTCCCTGTGGATGGCATCCCTTCCCTGCAGTGTGTCGCCCGCACCACACAGCTTGGTGTCATCAGCAGACCTGCTGAGGGTGCACTCAATCCCACTGTCCATGTCGCGGACAAAGATCTTAAAGAGCGCCGGTCCCAATACTGACCCCTGGGGAACGCCACTCGTCACTGGTCTCCACTTGGACATCGAGCCATTGACCGCAACTCTTTGAGTGCAACCATCCACCCAATTCCTTATCCACTGAGTGGTA
>NW_009231175.1:1290-5724 GCF_000690835.1 Fulmarus glacialis | reverse complement strand
GTCTTCCTTTTTTCCCTTTTTAAAAAGGGGGGTTATGTTTCCCCTTTTCCAGCCAGCAGGAACTTCGCCAGACTGCCACAACTTCTCAAATATGATGGATGGTGACTTAGCAACTTCATCCGCCAGTTCCCTCAGGACCCTCAGATGCATCTCATCAGGTCCCATGGACTTGTGCACCTTCAGGTTCCTTAGATGGTCTCAGACCTGATCTTCTCCTACAGTGGGTGGTTCTTCATTCTGCCAGTCCCTGCCTTTGCATTCTGCAGCATGAGCGGTGTGGCTAGAGCACTTGCCAGTGAAGACTGAGGCAAAACAGTGGTTGAGTACCTCAGCCTTCTCCTTGTTGGTTGTAGCCAGGTCTCCCGTTTCGCTCATCACGGAGGGGTATAGTTTCTTTCACCTTCCTTTATTGTCCTGCGTACTGAGGAAACCCTTCTTGTTATTTTTTACATCCCTAGACAAGTTCAGCTCCAGCTGTGCCTTGGCTTTCCTGATCCCCTCCCTGCACTCGCAGGCCATATGCCTATAATCTCCCCAGGATGTGTATCCCTGCCTCCACTGCCTATGCATTTTGGTTTTGTTTTAGTTTGGCTAGGAGGTCTTGACTTAGCCAAGCTGGCCTCCTGTCTCCCCTGCCCGACTTCTTGCATGTTGGGATTGAGAGCTCTTTCACCCTAAGACAAATGTCTTTAAATATCTCCCAGCTCTCGTTCGCTCCTTTGTCTCTGAGGGCAGTTTCCAAAGGGATCCCATGCACTAGCGCTGTAAACAGCTGAAAGTTTGCTTTTCTGAGGTTTAGGGTCCTGACTCTACTTTTTACCCACCCTGTACCCCTCAAGATTGAGAATTCTGCCAGGGCATGATTGCTGCAGCCCAGGCTACCTCCAATCTTCACCTCTCCAACAAGTTCTTCCACATTAGTGAGCAACAGGTCCAGCAGTGCCTCTCCTCTGGTCGGGCTCTCCATCACCTGTACTAGGAAGTTGTCCTCAGTACACTCCAGTAGTTTCCTGGATGGCTTGCAGTTCACTGTGCTACTTTTCCAGCAGATGTCTGGGTGGTTGAAACCCCCTATCAGGATCAGGGCCTGCAAGAACGATGCTTCTTGGAGTTGTACAAAGAACTCTTCATTGACCTCCTCTTCGTAATTGCGTGGCCTGAGGTAGACAGCAACCGCAAAGTTTCCTTTGTTGGCTTGGTCTCAAATTTTCACCCATAAGCTCTCGATCTGGGCATTACTGTTCTTCAAAGAGAGCTGTGTGCAATCAATCCTGATTTTGGCATAGAGGGCAACTCCCACACCTCTTCTTCCTTGCCTGTCCCTTCTGAATAGTTTATAGCCATAAATCTGTGCTGGTTTTGGCTGGGACAGAGATAATTTTCTTCATAGTAGCTAGTACGGGGCTATGTTTTGGACTTGTGCTGAAAACGGCGTTGATAACAGGGATGTTTTCGTTACTGCTGAGCAGTGCTTACGCAGAGTCGAGGCCTTTTCTGCTTCTCACACCACCCCACCAGCGAGTAGGCTGGGGGTCCACAAGAAGCTGGGAGGGGACACAGCTGGACAGCTGACCCCAGCTGACCAAAGGGATATTCCATACCATATGGTGTCGTGCTCAGCATATAAAGCTGGGGGAAGAAGAAGGAGAGGGGGGACGTTCAGAGTGATGACGTTTGTCTTCCCAAGTAACCGTTACATGTGATGGAGCCCTGCTTTCCTGGAGATGACTGAACACCTGCCTGCCGATGGGAAGTAGAGAATGAATTCCTTGTTTTGCTTTGCTTGCACGTGCGGCTTTTGCTTTACCTATTAAACTGCCTTGATCTCAACCCACGAGTTTTCTCACTTTTACTCTTCCTATTCTCTCCCTCATCCCACCAGGGGACAGTGAGTGAGCAGCTGCGTGGGGCTTAGTTGCTGGCTGAAGTCAAACCACGACACAATCACAGCACTCCAATCGTGTGATTCATCACACCAAGTTTCTGTGACAGCAATCAGGTCATAGTTTTCCGTCTAGGCAGCGGCTACGAGTTCTTCCTGTTTGTTTCGCGTGCTGCATGCGTTGGTATAGAGGCACCTCAGCTGGGCTATTGCCCACATCACCTTTTTAGAGGAGTTTGCCCTAATTTGCTTGAGGCAATTCACAGGTGTTTCCCTGTTGCCTCCTAATGCCTCTGTAGCCCCTGGCTCTTCTCCAGTGCTTAGAACTCCATCCCCTTCCCCTGCTAAATCTAGTTTAAAGCTCTGTTTATAAGTCCAGCCAGCTTGTTGCCTGGGACACTCTTGCCCCACTTGGTCAGTTGAACACCATCAGCTGTCAACAGGCCCAGTTTCTCAAAGGTATGCCCAAGATTGTAGAAGCTGAGACCTTGAGCATGGTACTAGCTATGCAGCCAGTCATTCATCTGTTCAATTAATCTCTTTTTTCTTGAACCTCCTTCTCTGACAGGGTGGATAGAGGAGAACACCACCTGTGCTCCTGATTCCTTTAACATTGTTCCAAGGAACATAAGGTCTCTTGATATTTCTGAGTTGCCTCGTTGCAGCATCATTCAACCCTACTTGGAATAGTAGGAACGGGTGATAGCCTACAGGCTTTGCCAGGCTTGGCAGCCTCTCCATGACATCATGGATATAAGCTCCTGGCAGGCAGCAAACTTCTCTAGAGACATTGTCTGGATGATAAATGGGTGCTTTGGTGCCTCTCAGCAAGGAGTCTCCAATTACTAACACCCTAGATACTTTTCTGGTGGCACTGGTTCTAATGCGAGTTGGTTGGACCAACTCTGCACGGTTGGCCTTTCCTGGCTCTCGCACGTTCTCACACTCTCTTCATTCTCCAGACCCAAAGCACCATATCTGTTATGCAGGGGCACTTCAGGGGGAAGGGAAAGATTCCTCCTCCTGCCTCATGCAGAGACGAGAATCCAGTCTCCTTTGTCTTGTGAGTTAGTTGAGTCTGTCAGCTCAGGGTTGGAAGCAAGCTTACCTTCCCTTTGCAAAGACTTAAGGCAAGGCTGTCACTTAGCTCGTGACAGCGCATAATATCACACATCGATCTCTCCTTCAGTTTCCTGGATACTGCACTGCTCCTCTTGTAACATGGCTAATTGCTCAAGAGTTCATCCAGCTGGGCACACTTGCACCCATGACATCCACCTCTGTCTTTGGACCCTAAGAGGACTTCCAGGTTCTGGAGTTCCATGCAACTTTGGGTCTGGGCAGCTCTTTCAGTTCTTGGGAGGTCAGTCTGGGTGTAGGTGTCCAGATGGCGAGGTTTTATCACTTCCGTCTGGGTTTCAGCCACAGCTGTGTAGTTGCGGCAGGTGGACACCATTTTGTTTTAGCAGGACGCTGCCTTTCTTTGCCTCCCAGAATAGTAAATAAAACAGTATATAAATAAAAATAGTAAATAAAATGGTGATAACGGACATGGAGAAGGCTGAGGCACACAAGAATTTTTTGCCTCACTTTTCAATGCTAATTGCTCTTCCCAGATCTCTTGAGTCCCTGAGTCTCAAGGTAGGGGCTGGTGGAATGAAGTCCCACCCGTCATAGGAGAAGATCAGGTCTGAGACTATCTGAGGAACCTGAACATACACAAGTCCATGATGAGATACATACCAGGGTCCAGAACAGATGTAGCCGCTAAGCTTCTTTCCACCCTATTTGAAAAGTGATGGCAGTCAGGCAAAGTCCCCAGTAACTGGAAAAAGGGAAACCTCATGCCCATTTTTAAAAAGGGTAAAAGGAGGACTCGGGGAACTACCGACCAGTCAGCCTCACCTCCATGCCTGCTAAGATCATGGAGCTGATCCTCCTGGAAGACACGTTGAAACATATGGAAGACAGGGAGGTGATTAGAGACAGCCAACGTGGCTTCACCAAGGTCAAATCGTGCCTGACTAATCTGGTGGCCTTCTATGCTGGAGTGACCACTTTGGTGGATAAGAGAAGAGCAACTGATGGCATCTATCTTGACTTCTGTGAGGCCTTTGATAGGGTCCCTCAGAACATCCTTGTCGCTAAATTGGAGAGCTACGGCTTTGATGGGTGCACCGTGAGCAGGATAAGGAATCGGCTGCATGGCCGCATCCAGAGAGCTGCAGCCAACAGCTCAATGTGCAAATAGAGATCAGTAACCAATGGGGGTTACTGACCCCTAATCAGTAACCTCAGGGGTCTGTCCTGAGACTGGTACTGTTCAACATCGTCATTAAGGACAATGACAGTGGGATTGAGGGCACCCTCAGCAGGTTTGCAGGTGACACCAAGCTGAGTGGTGCAGCTGATACCCTTGAGGGAAGGGATGCCATGCAGAGGCACCTTGACAGGTTTGAGGAGAAGCGGGCCAAAGTGAGCCTCATGAAGTTCATTCAACAAGGCCAAGTGCAAGGTCCTGCACCTGAGTGGGGCCAATCCCCACTATCAAT
>NW_009231175.1:0-1200 GCF_000690835.1 Fulmarus glacialis | reverse complement strand
GAGGGTGGTGAGACACTGGAACAGGTTGCCCGGAGAAGCTGTGGATGCCCCGCCCCTGGAAGTGTTCAAGGCCAGGTTGGAGGGGGCTTTGAGCAACCTGATCTAGTGAAAGAGGTCCCCGCCCATGTCCGGGGGGTTGGACTAAGTCGTCTTTAAAGGTCCCTTCCAACCTAAACCCATTTTATGGTTCTGTGATTCTAGGATGCTGTGGTTCTATGAATGCTGTACCAGAGTCTGCCCCAGGCTCTTGGAGTGATCTTGGACATAAGAGAAGAGAAGGGATTTTGCTGGGAGCAGTGTCTTCCTGACAGCTAAGCGCTAGGGTCCTGGAGCAGATCTTCCGATGGTGATGGGCCTCATCAAAAACTTCACAACCAAAATATGGCTGACAGGAATGACTTTTGGCAGACTCTGTAGAAGTCACTGCCAGACCTTGCAGGCCAGGCTGAAAGTGAGCTGAGCCTTGCAGGTAAAGAAGAAAAGCACAGCTGACATAAAGATTTTGTTGGCCTTAACGCTAAGCCTCCTGTTGGTCACTGGCAGCATGAGCTGGCAGGGAGCAACTGGGAAAAATAAGTTATTCCTGAACTTGCTGCCCCCTGTCTTGCGTAAACGAACCTGCCCGTAAGGTGTCTTTGTTGAAAGGCCTCTGAAGACAGACTAAGCAATCGGTCGTTTGGAGCAAGAAGAAAAGCCAGAGGTTTCAAGGAAAGCTGAAGCCTTGTTGTGGCAAATGAGGAGCAATAGGTTTACATTGCAGTGAAGAAGAGCTGTGTGGCACGAAGAGCGGATCCTGCCCAGCTCTGGGGCAAATTGGTAAGCACTGGGGAAGGACAAATGACCTCTCCAGGCTGCCCTCTAGGCAGCAGCCCTCTATGCACAGCGGCTGGGATGCACTGAAAATTTGCAATAGAAAGGATGCACTGCAAATTTGCCTTAAAAGGGCCTGGCGTGTATGCCGACAGCGCCATACTGCTGTACTCGGGAGAGGGGTATGACCTGGTCGCTGTGCACTGTCACCTTGCACAAGCAGAGATGGTGCTGTGCAGCAAAGACACCCCAGGCTCCTGAGGCATGCAGCATGCTGGAGAATGTGCAAAACTGTCACAGAGCTTAAGTAGCATGAATGCTACTCAAATGAATCTCAGTCCTGAAGAAAAGATGATGAAGAGAAAAGGGCAAGAACTGAATGCATGTTAG
>NW_009231174.1:23185-66991 GCF_000690835.1 Fulmarus glacialis | reverse complement strand
CCCTCAGCCGCGCCGGGGCAGCCACCTCGGAGGGTGCAGGTAGGTGTGCACAGGGTGAACAGAGAAACAGGGTCCCAAAACGGCACCAAAAATAAAAGCGTTATTTTCAGAGGTTCTTTTTCAGATGATGAACTGTAAAAATGAGCTCTAGACAACCCGTTCCCTTAATTACAACTAATAGTAGCTGAGCACAGGTAAAGCATTTTAAGCTCCCAACAGCAAAGCCAGAATTATCCTGTCAGCTGGGAGTAAAAGGCAAGATTTTTCCCTGCCGTCTTAAATCGTCCTTAAGCTCCAGTCAAACGAATCTGAGTGAAACGGAGCAAAAAAACAGCGAAAACTTCATCATTCGGCCCAGAACAACAGATCCATGAACGATTAGGGAAGCTGATGTTTCTCATGAACACTACCAAGTCTTCTTAACATCTGTTGGGGAAGGTTAGACTGTGGCTAAGGCACCAAAGAGAGCTATATTCTGGGGTTTTATTTCAGCTGCAGACGCACTATTTATCCAGTCACTGGACCTGATCCAGCAAAGCCCTCGCTGCCTCATCTGACTGGACACGCATCCCCGGCACGGCAGTCGGAGCATTGGCAACCTGCTGCGGGGGTCAGCCCATGCTTGTGGGGCCCCAATTGATTATCTTCTAGATTAATTTTGCCCTTTTCCATAAAAGCTAAATATGCTTCAAGTCTGCTTTGATCTCGCTTTGAAAGCGACAGTAAACACAAGTACAGGATATGAGGATCACCTGATAAATGAGTGTTTAATCCACAAACACTAAAAAAAAAAAGAAAAAGCATAACAAAGATCTATTCAGTATATTCACTCAAGAGCCAAAAGCCTTCGCTTTTCCAGCACTTGTTTGCAGTGAGACAGAGGTGCTTCGGTCCCCAGGGGAAGTCAGGGTGCCACCCCCGGGGTTATAATGAAAGGCAGCTACTGGGAAAAATCTGGGGAGGCACTGGGGTTTCCATAGGGAAGGGGGTTCTTCTTCTTCCACCACAAGGAGGGAAGTAGAAAGGGCAAAGAACTTTAAATTAGATATACGCCAAGTGGACACTTTTCATCCCATCTGTTGCAAATACAGTCATTTCTATTATCAGGGGATATCCATTTCACGAGGCAGCAGCAAGGCTCCTCGCGTGGCTCAGCTGCCAGCAGATAACAGACATCTCCTGACCCCGATCCAAAGAGCGAGGCTGACCCTCCAACGTGAACTGTGCGCTTTGTCGCAATACATTAAATCCTAAGAAAGTCAGATTTCTAAGTGATACAAAGGGGAAAATACTTCCTAAGTGCATCATCCTTTTTTCCACCTTAACAAAGGTTAACACGCCGCAGCAAAGTCATGATTAAAATAACGAATGGGAATAGTTACCACCATGTCATCTCCTTCAAAAGCTTTTCACATCTCGACTTGACTTGAACAGAGCATTTCACTTTTTGCTTTTTGATCAATTAAAAGGTACGCATTTATATCTGGTTAGAACTGTGCAACACCCAACTGGCCAAATTTGTTTCCTGTTTTTATTACGAGGAAAAACTATACTGCAAAGACAACACTTGCTTAGCTTTAAACAAGTTCTCAGGGCAATCCTAATATCCACCTTCACAAAATTCACTCTGGCATGTTTGTGAGTGTGCTGGTAACCTAAAACACCATCAATAAATTTTCATTATTTTTTCATGCATTTTCACCCAAGCAATGCAATATATCTTTCATTGTCACAATTAAAAAATTAGCATTTACTGAATAACCACAAAGTGGCCTCTAAGCAGCTACAGCACTTGCAATGCTAACTCTAAGGGAAACGCTAATATCCAAAATGTGGAAATAGCTAGCCTATTGCAATTTACGGAGCTCAATTAGCTGTTCCATGCATTGCTCGTTGATGGTTATGAATTTTTAATGACATGATAAACTGAGATTTTCAAAGGCGTTCAGGAGGCGTATTTACAGGATTCAGGCACAGGGCTGTTGCCAGCTTCTCTCAAAGCCCCATCCATGACCATGAGAAACACGTAGTACATACTGACATTTCTCATGTCTAAGAGGACGCTCCATTTAGAGACACTGTCAAAGCTAACACAGAGCATGCACGTAAGGAATTTTGTTCCGCAACAAGCTCGTGCCTTGTCTCCTTCCATGCTGTGCATCCTTCAGTCACGTCAACACTTGTGAAATTGTGATGTTAAGCCCTTCTGAGCACCAGCGGTTTTCCAGATACGCTGTACGAGCTTCAATAAAAATCCCTCAAGTTTGAGCACACTGATGAATATCAGAACATAGATTGTGAAAAACATTTTCCTTATGCCTGATCCAGAAGCAAGCGGTGTATTGCAACTAGAGTTGCCTTGGCAGCTGCAGAGAATTTATTGTCCAAAATACTGAAGTTGCAGTTTAGATTCAAATTTGTTACCAAAAAAAGAGGAACTTCTGGTAGTCTTTCAGTTTGCTTTAAGATGTATTAAAAGCAAAGGAAGGGCTTGGTTGTAATTTTGTTAAGAGCTGCACCTGAGGAGCCTTGTGCTGCTGCATGACTGCAGAATTGAACTGTGATTCAGTATTTAAGACAGCCGGTAGAAACTTTAAATCATACTCTTGTCCTCACAGATCTAGTCATCTTTGATAATATGCTTACAAAATATTAATAATATCCTGAGCAGCAGGTCAATGGATTGAACATAGCATTTCATTTCTCAAATTTAAAGTAGCAGTCAGTTAGATGCATCTTCTGTTAAAGGTGTTAGAAATTTGTAAGTGAAGATTTTGCCACATAATTTACAGAACCCACCTTGGGAGTTGAACTAAAGTTTTGTTTTTTGAATGGTTGGTCTTTACATTTCGTTATTCCAAGAGTAGGACTTTTCATGCACTAAAACAGAAGAATTAGCTGCGTAGTTATTTACCAAGTTTGATGTAGAAATCACACTGTTGTGTACATGAGGCAAGTTAGACTGAGTCTGAGCTAATACACATAACAGAATGGTCTAGGGAGGTCTTGGAGGCAAAACAAATGCCAGTCTAGAATCCATTAAACTGCAGATCAATGCCCAAATCTGGCATTTGGAAAGGAAGCCCCATTAATAACACATAAGTGATGGTGATGTACAAAAACATGGGGAGCCTTTGAAATGTGTATCTTGAGTCATTTTGCAAAGTATTGCTGGGAAAACAATGTGGGATGTGAAAAATAAAACAATAATATACAAAACAATAAAATAATGTAGGAATGGGAACATCAAATAGAAATAATAGGTAAATAACAGGACCAGAAAAAACCCTTTTGCTTTCAAATTTTGAAATACAGTTTGTAAAGAGTATCCAAGTATTCTTCCTGTTGATTGAGTTAGACTTAAGCGCAGGTGTCAGCTTGCACCACGTGTCTATGCCTATTTTTCAGTTAAAAATATCATATGAATAGAGAAACCGATCAGGCTTACATCAAAATCTGAGAGTCCTCCCAATGTTTTCTGTCCAAAACATAATTCCTCTGTTTGTGTACCTGCTTAGGCAGTGTCTAACTTCCAGGTACACAGGCTGCCTGAGTGCACACAATAAATCCTAAGCGGTTTACGTTGATCAACATTATGACCTAGACAAAGTCTCTACTCCGTAACAACCCAATCTTCACAGCTAACATCTTTCTGTCCTGAGGAAAGCTATGGATGATTACATATTTAGCAAGTCAGTAAGAATTTTGACGTTGTATTTGTAATACCTGATTGGCCTTCAACATACTTACAGAGTGGTTTCCAGGAGAGTTTATTGTATCATCTCCCAAGGGAAAACTTAGTCATAAATTAGATCGGAAAGACTAAAATGAGAATATTATGCTGTTACAAAATGCTTTACCATTTGGGCTGTTTAGTAGTAGCTACATTTTGCAGAAACTCAAAGCACATCAGCTTATAACTGCCCAGTTACAGAATTTCCAATGGGAGAGATTGATGCCTTTTGCTTTCTCTGCTTCTGGGAGCTTCAATCAAGTAAATCACGGTTTCTTTCCAGGCAACATAAAATTGCACAAACTGCTACTTCATAAACAAACGAGTATCAAGACTCTGGAAGGATTTTAGGAAAGTAATAACGATGGGAAAATACATTCCCTTTTATCAGTTTGCCTTAGACAGCCATAGGCGATGAGAAGCTGTGAGCACATTCAAGGGTCTCGGGATGCTTTCACTGGGACAGACAAAGCGAGGGCTGTCTTACCAAACCGATTCCTGAAACTGCTTTAGAGAGGCAGCGCGGAGCAGCAGCGTGAGCACTGCACTGGGATGTCTGCATCCGCTATCAGCTGTGGCCTTTCTTTTTTGTAATTGGATGGTATAGTCCTTGGAGCAGGGATGCTTTCCTAACAACACAAGGAGCCTTGACCCCAGTTGTAACCTCCACTGCACAATGCTTCATGGTCATATTTACACAAAGTGCCGACTGCACTGCCACAGGCATCCTGAGATGTCAGTGGACTGAACCAAGTTGGTGTATTTATTTTGGCAAAACAAGATATCATCTACAAAAGAAAAAAGCATTTAGTTCCTCATTGCTGTTCTTATTTGTGACACTCTAAATCCCCATGACATTTTTGCTTGTGTCTAAGCTGAACTAAGTCTTGGGAGGCTGCTTACTTGGTCCTCCAGATCATGAAACCGGTTGGAGCACGCCAGGGAGCCCATCCATGCCCAAGTCTCCTTCCCATGGAAAGAAAATGGAAGAGGAGGAGGCGCAGGACCAGTGCTCACAGTCTCTCCCAGCTCAGGAGCACTACCGGCTTCTCCAGCTTACATGCAGCCTGAGACAGCAAGTGGATGATACAGGGAACAAAAAGGAGAGGTGGAAAAGGATGTCTTTCCCACGATGGTTACAAAAGGTCAAGTGTCTGATCAGAAGTCAAACGGAAGAATACACATGACAAATGCAGCGCAGGCTATAACAGGGTGTCCAGAATTACACACCGCTGTAAGCAAGCTGCCTGCGAAGAGCCTAGGAATGTTTTCTGGGCATTTAACAGTAAAAGGAGGTTTTAGTTGTTCATTTAATATATGATGAATGACAGTACACCAGACATTGTGATTTCTTTTTTCCTAGTACACAGCCCGGTTAGTTGGTATGAATTACTGGCAAGTTTATAGTTAGCCAGATAAATTAAATGCGTTTATTAAAATTTCTCCACCATCTACTGTGGAAGCAATGGGAGCCCTTGGTTGGCAGAACCCTTGGAGCGATGCAGAATGAATTAAACACCCCGGAGATCTGGTACAGAGGTGGAGCTGAACAACAAGACTTCTGTATTTTTCTATTCAAGCTGCAGGTGAAGGTGTCAGGCCACTCCTGAAAGCAAAAGGCTGTTTCTATTTCTGAACACAGGAACTGACTACACATAGTGAAAATGTGTTAACCTTGCCAAATTTCAGCTTAAACAACCTCAGCTTGGGCTTTTGGTCTTTTGCAAGAAGCAAATGGCTGGCTGTCCAATCCTGACAAAGCAGTTAAATTATTTTTGGAGATCTTTGCTTTCCCTTCCCAAGAAAATACTTTCTTAAAAACATACTTTCAGTTTGTTTCATATGTGCAACAATCACTCTTTAATGAGTATTTTAAATGCATTTCCTGGAAGGAACCGACTTTATTGGCACTCTAGGACATTTTTGCACACATAAATTAGTGAATATTGGAGGAGTTGTTGACTGTATGTCTGGTTTCATTGAAAAGGAGAATCTTCATCCAAATACTGGATTTTAGCAACTCTTATTTCTAGCTGAGCATATACAAATACATCATCTGAACTCAACATCACACCTACCTATTGAAACTATTTCAGCCTTTGTAACTCTAATCTCTTCAAGAATAGAAACCCTGGAGAGATTCATTAATCGCTGGCTTTTGATTAGGTTTATTTCCATTAAGATAAAAAGTGAAGAGGCTTCTTGTTTTTAAAGCTGCGTTTTTGTTTTGTTTATCTAGAAGCTGGAGAACAGCTCTGTTATTCAGGCTTTAATAGATTGTTAAAGTCTCCTTCAAGGATAGATCCATAATTTATAAGATGTGAGCAATTAGTAAATACATCCGATTTTCAAATTCAGAGGTATTCTTTAGGAAGGCCACGTAAACTCCAGATTTGGAGATTATACAGGGTGCCACCAACCAAGAAAACCACCTCTAATCTGCAGTGACTGAACTAATGATAAGATTTTTCTCTGCATTAATTCCACTACTGTTCTTCAAGGGGGCATGTCGAAAACTTCTCCCACTTACTACATTTTCTGTGTGGTTCCTGAACTGAGCAAGACGTACAATCTTACAGGAGATGGGAGCTTTTTTTAATCATGTCCAGAATAATCAGACACCTTAAATATATCATTGTTCCTACATGCAATTATTGAAACAATGAACAAATTGTGGTTCCCTCAAGGTTCACAAACACCACCTTTTTTTGTTTGAATTATAGGTGAGTTTATGGAGGGGGGTGTTGGAAAAACATAAAATTATTTCTTTCTTTTCTAGGAACAAGGCTAGAAAAAGTGGTTTGCTCTTGATACAAAAATTCTAAAAAGCTTAAGAATTAAGAGTCCAGAAGAAATGGTAATTTTATGAAAAGAAAAGATAGGGAACAGGGCAAGCGATCAGAAAGGAAAGGGGAACTGCTCGTGATCAGGAGCAGAAAAGGACAGAAAGTGTCCTTCCTAACACAAGGCAGGTTCAGGCAGTCATCGTTCTGGCATTATCTAATTTCTGAGTGCTTGAATTTGCAGTCTTACTACTTTATTTTTATATCATTTTGTTCTTTTTTTTAGGGGAAGCATAGCAGGAAAAGATATAATTTCCTTCAATACTTATCACCAGCAAATGATTGGACAAGCAATCTTTGGCCAATGGCTTAATTAGCGGAAACCTCTATATTTAATAATGTTCCTTAATGTACTGAACCACACACAATAGCTTGTTGAAGTAGAAAAAGCAGAGTGGTTATTGTCATCGCTAAGGATGGAAAAAGGGTTCAGTCATTAAATCCATCACAGAAACAGTAGTATTGACTATACAGGAATAATCTCAAAGGAGTTCCCAGCTGATTGACAATGATAAAATAATGCAGCAAGCTAAAAAAGAGCCTTCTCTCCTCACCTGTTTTTATTAATACCCTTATTACCTTTCCCTGAAAGACAGCTTTTCAAGAACTATTATTGTACTTAATATTAAATAAAATTAACCATGGCAGATTTTGAATTATGTCTTCCGAACCCCTAAACGGAGGGTGCTCACCCGTGCATCCCTCAGCTGGGATGTAGCAGGAGCCGGGTCCAGTAGCCAGACCCCCAAAAACTCACGATCCACTTGTGACCCTGAGACGCTGAGCGCTGTACCTGAGTGAGCCAGGCTGTGTCCGGAAACCGGAGAAAGAGCAAAGTCTGGGCTGAGTGGACTGAACTTGTCCACTACTGCCTCCTTAACCCCACTGACCATGCTGGGGACGTATCCTCCCTCGGAAAGAGGATCCCGGGAGTTGAGTGGTCATCCGAGATCCCAGACCAGGCTTTGGCATACCCAGCAGAGATTTCTCTTCCAACAAGGGCCTTGTCTGCCCGAAGTTGGCAGCTGGCTGTTGGCTTGGTAGTGGCCTTAAAAATGTGTTCCGTCATTCAATATTCAGGGACACAAGGAAAGAAAAGACAGTTCAAGAGAGAGAGAAAAGGGAGCGCTCAAGGACCCAACTACATCAGAAGGCTGGCAGTGGTATTTCATAGATCTTAATTACTTTACAGTCTGTAAACTATACAGAAAGTGCCAGCTGCTGTGAGCTAGGACCATCAAAGGTCAGATTATCATGAAATTGTTACAGGAAAGGCTGCTTTTACTTAGCGTATAATTGCTGAACCTAAGCACGCTCCATATAACCAATAGGAAAATGAATTATTTAAATACTCTTCTTTTAACAAATAGTATTACCATTTTAATTATACCAGTATTAATTTAACTCTAAAAATTGCCTGAGGATTTTGCGGAATTAAATTTTGCCACTCTGGAGTTTTCAGGAATTTCAGATCTTCTGCATGACACACGTGTGTGTAGGTATGTATATATATAGTTTTTACACGTGTTTACAAATATACATATATGCAAAACAACAAAAAAGTGCATGTGTTTGTATTCCTGCAGAATTTCTTGTCTTCAGATACTTGGGTGTTTAAAAATGCAACCCTTAAGTAGTTTCTTCACTGAATTGCATGCTGCTGTGAGACAAGAGAAAAATCCTGGCTTAAAATGACAGTTTTTTCTCAGTTGAGCAAAACCAGTTCTCATTCTCACAGCACCCAGCCTGACTTTAGGGCTCAATTGGCAGGTACAATATCAGGTTAAAGTTGCAGGCATTTCTGGCTCCAAAGGACTTCAATTTTTCCTTTTTACCCAATTCTCTTCTACTTGTACCAACCAGTGCTTTTGAGAGCCAATTGGGAAAACAGAAGATGGCATGTCAGGGGTATTTTACTCCTAGAAATGGAGCATATAGTCAGTATACGCAGTGCCAGCCCCCCCGTATCCACACACGCTATTTCCTAAAGTACCACACGTTTCCAGACGTTGCAGCCAGACAACTACTCCCTCCATATTGCTCTGCAGCCTGTTTACCCGATAATTTTCCTCCTCCCTCTTTTCTCACATGGCCCTAGAGAGAAGAGACACTTTGATTTCTAGTAGCTCATTATTCCCACCTGCTCTGAATTTCAGTTACTTTCTTGCATGGTCCCACTGGCCGAGGGCTGTGTTTGCCCTTGCCTCCTGACCCACTCTTCCCAACCTGAGAACTCCCTGCCAGATGCACCAAATACACCTCTCAGGCCTCAGAAACATCTTACTGAATGAATGAATCCATTCAGTTTCATTGAATTAACTCAATAATTCTATTTATTGAATAAATTTATTTTGAGAGCATTAAGTTGGACGGTGTAAGTCCTGATCCTTTGAAGTCAACAAACATAATTTCACAGGCTTTGAATCATGTCCTTAATTGGTCAGGGCATGCCCCAAAAAATCATTTGCTCCTACAACCACCTTGCATAGACATTTCCAGGATGTCTCAAAACCAGCCTTTTCTGTCCCTTAACCCTATGAGAAACGACGCACTTGTTATGTGCAGACTGCATCTCACATGCTTCAACATTTGGAAAAGTTTATATATGTACCTATATAACCTGCCAAACACTGGCACCTTTGGTTATCTGCTCTTTTGAAATATTGTGCCTGTCTGAGTGTGTGAGCTTGCACACGCTGCACTTCATACTCCGGAGGTCCTACACGCCGGGGGCAGGAGTGGCTCATGTTCAGCTCTGTGACTCACAGATGTAGCAAGATATTTACAGGATTTTTCCTAATGGGTTTCCATAGATGGCTGACCTTTCAGCTGAATACTTTAGCATCCTACTTTGCCAATGTCTGTTACAGTACTTTCCTATCCCTATTTGACACTGTCTGTCCATGAATATTTGATACTAAATTAAAGCATTGCAAATCAAGGGATAAATTCTGTCCAGGATGCAACCCTCGCAGACCTTAATTACATTTGCTGGTGTGAACGTTAAAGGCTTGTCATTGCAAGAGCTTTGGGCTTTGGCTTCTGTTGAACCACAGCTTGAGAAAGAAGGAAACTGTCACCCGCTCACACCTTCTCAAAAGCAAAGGGGTTTTTATTTTACTTGACATTTGCTTGTGTGCTGGCGCTGTCCTTCAGTTCAAACTGCTCCCAGGTATTGACAGCAATTAATACACCATTTGAGGTTTTGTTTTGCTACTACTAAAGAAGCTAAACTCAGCTCTTCTGTTCTCTTCTTTTACAGGCTCTCTATTCCCTTCCACCAGCCCAGTAGTTCATCTCTTTCCGCTCCCCACCTACAAGAAAGGAATTCCAAATTTTCCTTTGCCTTCATAAACTGCCCCTCTCTGGTCCATTTAGGCTGTAAGCTTTCCAGAAAAGGGAAAGGTCTGTGTCATACAATGTCCTTACGCTGCGTAATGGAATTCTTAATTGAAATGAAGTTGCAAAGTCAAGAGTAAAACACAAATTATTAGTAGATAAAGAAAAACGGCCGTGATCTTTGCAAGTCAATGCTTAAAGCTTAGTTAAAAGAGCTGAAAAGTGGCTGTTCCGTATAAGCATTTCTTTCAAATTACTCATTAAAACAGAGCCAATGATAACGTCTGCACACCCCATATTACAAATCCCAGCAATCCTGCCATTTCCAGTGAAGGTTCACTGGCTTTTCCATCTTGTCTTTCTAACAATTCATGTTGGGTTCACGTGGAGCCCAAAGACTAAGGTTAATCTGCCTCACCAGCATCTGAAAATCAGCAGGCACTCCCTAACCAAAGAGATAATTCTGCCCTGGCACTCCAATGGCTTTGCCTTGCCAGAATATTATCAAAATGGTACAAATGGCTACATGGGACTCCAATAACCCAAGTGACCAGATTCACAGCAAACTTCAGGGAACAAAGAACTGACCCCCTGGCTCTCAACGTAACATCATGGTCTAAGGGATAATGTCCGCTGGAGAAACTTCACTATCGCAGCCTTTGCCACCCTCACTGCAAATATTAGACTGAAGATACAGTTGAGACGAAGATCTGGAAGGCACTGGAGGCTCATTCTTATGTCACTTCACATGCTGGTGTTTCCAACAACAAGGCAAACTGCTTTTTCCTTTTCTGCCAGAATGAAAGTTAACTCACGGGACACCTACAAATTAACATGTGTCCTTTGCTTTGGCTCTTCTCGATGAGATTTATAACTAAAGCTGAATCAATTAAACAGACAGAACTCTAACAAAGCATTGCTCTAAACCAGAATTTAATCATCCCTCCCCTAGGGGCCAAGAGGTGGGAGGAGATACCTGAGGCCAAATTTACCTAATTGTTCCACAAGAAATCCTTAAGTTTAATCACAGGCTGCTTCAAAGGAACTCCCAATAGTTTTAATTAATTATCTTCATGCTACGTTCTTTCACGGAACTGAAAACATTCCCCCACTCTTATCTACGCCAGCAAGCCATCACACCTGAGGAACGGGACCGGTTAGAGCCAATGATGGGATCGCACGTGCCTGTGTATGTGTGCCTGCGAAGGGGAGGGCTACAGAACGGGTGGCCGGTCAAAGAGGTTTGCCTGCTTCCTCAGCTCCTCACAGCAGGTATTTTCCTTCTAGGAAAGCTGTGCTGGGATTAATTTCAACTGTACCGACAACACTGAATGTGTATTTCAATATTAGCAGTTACGTGACACGCCAAGTAGAAGGAAATCTTTTCCTTTCAGAGAAGCAAACAGGCTCAGGGCTGATCCACAGAGCTCCTGAACTGCAGCATAAGATCAGGAACTCCCTTTCGTGTCCCCAGAGGCTTTGCTGTGCTTACCACAGCCGTAGCCAGCTCCCCCACGACCATGTCCGTCTTCCTCAGCAGAGGCTCGGTCTCAGTTTGGGCAGGAGGACAAAGAACCATGGTAAGGCCAGCTACAGCCAGGGGACTTCAGCTGAGGCTTTCACTGAGAAAGACTTGAACTGACACTCCAGCACTTTGGGATGGAAGCACATACACGTGGGCATGGACTGGAAAAACTTAGCCTCGCTCTGTAAGCTAAAGCATGTGTGCTTAAATGCTTTCTGAATTCTGCCTTGAAGAATGTGCTCCAAACCATGCAAGTCCCGGGTCTGTCCCTGCTCTGCGAAGTACATAACCACATGCAGCTGCTCCTGTCGTAACGCAGATGGAAATGTCTTCTTTTCTGCCTCAGGAAGTCCTCCCTGGGTGATGTCAGCATGTCAAACTCCATCATCCTTTCCAAGCTAACAGCATTTTGAAGGGAAAATGATTTAGTCAGAAGAGCATTTTCGGGTAAAAAGTTTCTGGTACCTTTCTCTGAAGCTATGCTTCATGCAAAACTCTGGCTGGCTCATATTTTGGAGGCCAATGTCCCCAGACTGCCACGGTGCAGACGTTTGGGTTTAGTCCTTTCTTGTCTGGTCATGTTTCCTGCTTTTTTAGGAAGAAATTCTTGGTGTAACCCTTGAATAAGTCTAGATGGCAGCCCTGGCTTAAGGCATGGAGCATCCCAAGTCTCCCACCTCCAGAATCTGACTTACCTAGCACTGGAGAACTATTGTCTTACTCCCTGAAAACTAAAAATTAATCACAGCATAGCCCAGTGCATTGTGGTGGGTCATAACCAAACAGGTTCCACCTGAAGCAGATCAGGATGGATGATGAAGTTTTGCTATGGGTCAAGGTGTTCATAAGCTATCAGAGTGACAAGCTCTGCCTTGAAGGCTTGTTCAGAGCCTAACTACAGCATGACCAGCTCTAGAAATTACTGCATGGCATTTAGCTCTTTAAACATCCTAATCACTAAGAATCAGGCAAGAGTGGTAGATGATTGGGGTCATGAATTGCTCTCTGCTCCTTGGCTCCCTACGCTTACCCTATTCAGCGTGTTTATGAATTTTTGGAGACAAACTACAAAACGTGGAAACTGCCAGAGGAGGTTTGGAAGTGCAAATGCACCCTCTAGAAAGATAGTGTTACACCAGGCATGCGTCTTCATCTTTTGCAGTTACTGACTGCCTTTCCTAGGTCCTGCTTTTCTGAGCATTAGTAGGAATCTCTCTGGCAGCTGCTGAAGGGCTGATCGTGCATGGGGTGGCCTGATATTCTTCCTGCTATTCATGCTCTGATTGAACTTTTCTCCTCAAACCACAACATGTGGCTAATCAGCATCATTTATATTTCCAGATATATAACACTTGCTATTTCTGAGACACAGCTAAGAAAGTAACTCTTTATCAAAGCTACTTATGTACACAAGAAAACTCAGCGCAAGAAAGACAGGGGTAGGATAAGAAGGGAGGGAAAGAGCGCTGCCTTCTAGGTGGGCAAAAATGCTGACATGACAAATCTTCCCCCTTAATCAACTTATTTACCTTCTTGAAAGCTCATGATGACAAACTACCTGAACTGGAGTGGCTTGGGAGCTGATATCCCTCAGCGTCCACAGCAGTAAATTATTGCCCGGCTCTGCTGGAGATAGAGAGAGGTGACAGTGTTCCATAACAAAGGATAAATGGTAATATCCACCATTTCTTTCCACTCTGCAACCAAGCTGCTAGTACAGACTGCTTAGATTAGGAAGTCAGTGCTATTAAAATAAAATGGCTTTCTCCCTTCTTTTTATTTTCTCCCTAAGGTGAACAATGGCTATAAAAAAGCCATATATTTCCTAATAAATACTAAGCTGTGCTAGAATCAGATAACTGAGTTTATGCTAAGTTCTAAAATGCATTTTTTGGCAACAAATAGTCATTCAGATATCAATAAACACTATGCACTTCATCATCATCCTGCTGGGTTTTCATCTAGCAGAAGAGCTGTTTATGTTATGTGTCTTCAATTCCCAATTTCTCAGTACCCCGCTGCTGCTGTTCCCACCCTCTCCTCATCTCAGAGATGACTTCTGAGGTGCACGAGTGTTGCTACTGAGACGGCTCTGCTCCGTTGTACCGTTCCTGCCTATCACTTAGCAGATAAGCTTCTGCTCCCCGTGCCACAGACGCAGGCTGGGGACTAAGTATGGGAGACTATGAACAGTTCCTACTGTCCTCAGAATAGTGATATAACTAGTGGTAACTCCACAGTGTGGTTCCACTTTGGTAGCTACGGATTTAATTACACACTCCAGAAGGGCACAGCCATCAGCATATGCATGAAATGCAGTACACAGGCTTTTACTTGATGTCTGTAACCACTGCAAGGCGAGAAACATGGTTCAGGGAGTGGAGCACAAGGGAAGGAGGTCATACCAATGCAATATCAAAGCAGCAAATGGAGACAGAGCGAGGGAGTGAGATCCCTCCGGTTTGTGATGCTGCACTGAGATCAGCACAGTAAGTAAGATGTCGTGAAAACATTCATTAGAAGCAGCACAGAAAAAACAAACTGATGCTTACTGAGAGCGAGCTGAGAATCTGCTCGCTTTGCGTAACGCAGGCGATCAGCAGGGGAAAAGTGCTGGAAAACCTGCTTCGATCCTCTGCTGTGTCAACTGTGAACATCTCTTGGAGTCGGCAGCTACCCTGGCAATGCCCAGGTGAGGGACTGCCCAGGACATCTCTCACTTCCCACCGCCGCAGCCACGACAACTCCCTCGCTACCACCTTTAACTCTCCCGAGTCTCAGCGTGGCAGCTCCTGGCAAACCCAGAAGAGGATTACATTGGCTTCCTTTCAGGGAGCGCTCAGCCCTCTTAATGGAGGAGAAAGGCTGCTGCTTGCCGACACAAACCAGCTCTTTCCACGTGCTAGGCAGGTACAAAATCATAGGGACTCTCTACACAGAGCAAAGCACAGAGCAAAGCAAATGTTGTCAGTGATGCTGTCACCTCAGACACGGCTACATTCAACTCTTAAGTGTTCTTAGATTTGGACAACTCTCAGTTCAACTCGCAGGTTCCCAATTTCAGCAGATATTATGCCTGTTTATTACGTACTATGATGCAACATATAACTCCTACCCTTCTCTGGGGTGGTTTCATTTAAGCAAGAGATCTTTACACTGTCCTGCTCACTTAACTCACCTCATCCGCCACAACCAACCTCTTCCATGAGCGGCACAAGACAGATAATGAGAGCTCGGGAGGCTGCAGGGCTCTGTTCAAGGGCCAGAGGCGAGGGAGAGAAGCAGGTTCACGAGCAGCAGCAAGCACGGCTGCTGGTTTTCCCTAGGGCTTCCTGGGGGAATTTTCTCAAGACTAATAGTGTGGTGTCGCTTGAGCTGCAGCGAATCCCTGTGGGGAGGCACTGACTTGGGTCCCCGCCATCTACCCTATGATCATTTTCCCAATCCTTGCTGGAACATACTGTCATCGGAAACTCTACCTGTATGACAAATTTGGTTGAAACCAGACAAAGTTAAAAGGGAAGGAGACTGAGTAACAGGTACACACAACCCTTGAGTGCTTAAGCTTAAGAAACCTGTCCATAAAGTGACCAGGTTCTGGGACTTGTCTGTAAAGAGACAGGACTACAGAAACAGCAAGTTTATCCACCCATTTACCTTCTCCCTCCTCATATTCAAGCCAGAAGCCAACATGTACTGGAGTGAGCTGACTCAAGATCGTTTATGATTCTGACCTCCAGCTTGGAATGAAATTCAAGCAATGGGGACACCTCGCTAATGATGCAGGAATATTAAATCCCTAAACGGAATCTTCTTGGACAATATGGATCAGCAATCCTGCAAAACTACTGAAAACAGATGTGGATGACCCAAGTCAGGGCTCTGAACAATCGACAGTGTTGACGGTGACAAGATTACATGGTGGAGGTCATCCAACTCTTCCTCCAGACGCTTCAGACAGCAGAAGGTGGGAGAAACAAGGCAGGACCGGGAGGAGGAAGACTGAAGGCGACAGGCCCCCGCCTTAAGCATGCTCTGGAGTGGTGAAGGGACAGCAGCTGGATATGCTTTTAGTGTCCTGGGTCCTGACGAAATGTGTGCCAGCCTGCCCGCAGAATAAAGCCTGGGACAGGACTGGTCCCAGGAACCAGGGTGTCCCCAACCCTACGCTTAACGCCGCAGGCCCAGCGGGGAAAGGTAGAACCACCGCAGCTGAAGATGGCACAACACGGTAACGCAACGTTTTACACAAGTCGAGGGCAGATCCAGAGAAAGTGCCAAACTCTAGAGCCAAAATGTCAGCGCAATAATAAAATGATTACATCCAGCGTATGCCTGGCACTTCCATTCCTCAAATGCTAGATTTACTCAGATATGTTTAAAAAGCGTTGACTATAAAATATGTCAGTGTGATTGACTGACCAGAAGAGTGTAAATAAAAGAGCCCTAAATTGCATCATTTGGGTAAATATGTATTTATACAGTTTGGAAAGAAAAGCCTTGTTATTCAACTGTTGGACAGCAGCAGCGACACAGGAGCTGTTCTGGTTTATAATGCAAATCATGTAATTTGGGACACGCATTATGTGTATTAAAAATGCAAAGTAAGATCCATGTGAAATGCTGTTAATTTGCAGTAGCCACTTTTCAAAGTATAATTTCTCAGGCATTTACATATTTTTTCAGTAAAAAAAATAAATTAAACAGTATTTAGAACATTTGCCATATCTCATTTGTTGGATCAAGATACTTTTGAGCTACAGAAACACGAAAAAGGCAATAGAAACTGGTAAATTACTAATTTCCTCCTTTTTTTAAAATCAAATATAAATTAAATATAGAAGTCTCATATTTCTAATAGGCCAAACATTTTTAATTACAAACAATCTGATCTCAATTGAATTATATGATCATCTTCGCCAACTCCCGGCCCTTGGAAGAGTATTTATGCTGAGAAAACAGAGGCACAGAGCATCCAACAGTAAGAAATTCCAATTTGAAGCAGAGTTGCGCTCTGCGGGTCAGCCCTGCACGAGCTGGGCCTTGTGCAGGGATCAAGAGGGACGAAGGACCAGTTTTGACCTCCCTAACAGGAGAGTCCGGTTGGCCCTACCAGGAGTCTCGCAACTGCTTTATATCTTTGCTGTAATTCTGCATGTTTTGAGTCTGTTCCTCCCTCTCCACGTGCCCCCTTGAAGGAGCTTCCAAGGACGATGGCTGGGAGGTGCACACATCCATGACACACAGTGGTTGCACATTTTTCCTACAGTTACCTCAACAATCTCTGAGAGCTTTTCCATGCCAGAGACACCCCCCACTGCTGTGTCTCCTAGAGAGGGGGCTGTCTTCTCCCTTCCTACTGAATTGGCAGATTTAATCCCTAAATTTGCAGATCCTTAAAAATATCACAGAGATTCTTCTTGGGGATCCAGAGGATCCCTCTGTGCTTCTCCTTGCAATGTCAGCTTTGCTAGGCTGCTCTCCCTGGTCTCATGAGGGAGCCTAAAGTCGGGGTGTGCTCCCCAGGCGAGGCAGCTGGCCACAGCACAGAAAGGGGTGTCCAGACAAAATGAAGGACAAGTAAGTGAAAACGGTACGTTTCCACTGCAGTGCCGTTCCAGGCCACCTGATATTTAGGACTGTAATTTTGCATGGCCATACAATGTGAAAACAACTCATATAGGTAAAGTTAGAAACAGAGATTTTTGTGAGTATTTTTCTTTGCTTTAGTTTTACTGGAATTGCTCACAACCTCCCATCTGAACAAGCTGGCACTCGGGCCCGGGCAGCTCTCGGCTGTCAGCATCCTTCCTCTCTTACAAGAACTAAAGGGCTGTGACTGCCCCGGCCCTCCCTGCAGGCATAAGTAGCCAGAGGCTGGTAGTTCTGCTGCATGGTACTAATTCCCACAGCCGAGACAGAGCATGGAAACAGGACCTTTGGATCCGAGCCCTAATCCCAGCTCTGCCGCAGCAGGGTCAGCGCATAACCCAAGGCAAGCCATTTTGGCATGTGCCCCAATTGCTCGCTCTCTAATCCAAACCCCGTTGTGTGCACTGGGGAGCAAGCGAATCCACAGGCTTTAACAACGTTTGGATCATGCCAAGTAATACTTGGTAGCACTCCTGGAGATTATCGCATAGAAAGTATTATTTAAACCTAGCTACTTTATTATTTTCCCAGCAGCATGTCAAACAACAACCCTTGAAGTGGTGAAGCCAAGCCACAGTTTTTGTCCGATTAACCTTCCTAGAGGCCTCTAAAATCAATTGCAAATATTAGCTCTGAAGGACCAGGCAGATAAAAAGCAGTTTCTATCCCCCCCGCCACTAACTTTCATTTCAAGTTGCAAAACTAATCTACAGTCCCATTACAAATCAGATCTGAAAAATGCTGCTTGATTATTTTTTAAAGAGCTCAAACTAGGTCACCAAAAATAGAGTCTCTAATGGGCTAAATGTGGAAAATGACTGCTCAAAATTAACAAGTTCCTGGGCTCCAGGACTACACAAAAGCTTTTTGAGTAGATTGCTTGCAACTATACAAACTGTATCCTCTGCCACACATGGCAGAAACCCAGCCTGCCAGATGCTAAGCGATCATTTGTGCAAAGTGTAAAGTAGTTTTCAAAAAACCATAAAAGAATTTTTATTCTTAGAAAATCACTCTCCAGCTTCTTCTCCCTTCATTAGGAAGCGCTTTATAAACACGGCTCCTGAGGCTGGCTGGCTGGGCCACCCCAAAGCCGAGGCTTTCAGCTCCTGTTGCTGCTGTCAGGCTTTTCTCAAGCGCGTGGCAGGGGACAGCATTCGACCCCTGGACTAATAGACCCACCAGAAGGTTTCCGTAAGAATACACCTTCATAGGTGACAAGAGGCGACACGGGGCAATTTTGTTGGGTAGCTCTGATCAGAAGCCCCCATTAAACAGCTAGCAAGCCCTACCTTGAACAACCACGCTGAACAACCACGCAGAAAGCCACATGAGAAGTCAGAACGCAGAGGAATATTTGCCTTATTTTCAAAAATAGGATACCCTCAAACAGAAATGTCCCCCAGCCAGTGACTGCTAAGAGCCAACAAGCATACATCAAGATGCTTCAGAAACACTAGTGAATTACATCAAGATGCTTCAGAAACACTAGTGAATGCTGGTGCATGGGGTTTGCTGCG
The DNA here is from genome assembly GCF_000690835.1 of Fulmarus glacialis. NCBI lineage: Eukaryota > Metazoa > Chordata > Aves > Procellariiformes > Procellariidae > Fulmarus > Fulmarus glacialis. The sequence continues at coordinate 48,379 of NW_009231174.1, read as the reverse complement.
ATCTTGTGCTAGCTACTTTGGCATCAATACTCACAGCATTTCCGTGAATGCTGGTGCATGGGGTTTGCTGCGACCTTGTGCTAGCTACTTTGGCATCAAAACTCACAGCATTTCTGTAAGTCACAGCAATGCACATGCAAACCTTAGGATCCGGAGAATTACAGGAAACGTGCTGGTTTTTTTCAGAGCCACTATTTGACCCCCACACACCATAACCAGTTGCTAAACCCTAGAGGAACAAGCAGGACCAAAGACTACCTACCTTGGCCACGACACACCGTCACACTCCCCCTCCGAAAACCAAGGAATAGCCAGCCCGTCACCTTGACTCCTTGCAGCGTTGCCTGTGGCCCCATGCTTAAACCCAGCATTATTTTCAAGGGAGATAACGCAATGAGAGACATCCTGCTCTGGGGACAATCTCTGGCCCCCATTTCGCTAGTACCCCTGCAATGATGCGCAGCACCTGTAGCTCTCCTAGGTTGCTTGTCTCCATCCTAATTGGATTTAATGCAGAAACTATGATAAGGGGTCTCGAAGTTGTGGTATGTAAATAAGGAGAAAACCACTATGTATCTTGACTGCTTTCTCCCAAGAACCTTCCATCTTTTGAACAAACAATTCCATGGATAAAAGCAAGTTCTGCCAGATCAATGGAAACAGATAGAGAAAACATCCTTCTGGGAAGTACATACAGGCCTCGGTAGTAAACAGATGTGCTCATGTTTTGGACATGAGTCACCCTCTGCACAAAGGTCATGAAAAATCGGTCAAAGACAAGGACAGTCTTCCTCTTGGAAGAGACCAGTTCAGACATACATTTTGGTGACTGTCTAGTGAGCAAATGTCCAAAAGCCAGGGAGCTGAAGTGGTACTTTATAGCCCCACTTTCACCAAGTGGTTAGTCAAAACATTTCATCTCTGCCCGTTTCCTCCCTGTAACACGAGGATTTTGCATAACACCTGAGACCCTTGGCTAAGTGATGCTTCAGTACATGCCAAGCAGGATCCTGACCCTTCTGCAGCAGCCTGCTGCCACCCACACTGGGGATCTGGCTTGGAGGTTTTTAAGGTTGGGTTTGTTCGCTCGAGAGCACAAGCAGGGCTGATTTGGTTTGCTCTGCATTTTATTTTTGCTGTACATGCCTACTGGATTGCATCTCTCATAGAAATGTCACTTTCCTGCAGACTGACCTTTGAAAAAAGTGAAGCATTTTAAAAAAAATGAAATCTATGATTAAAGCCCAGCCATATGTTAGAGAGAACTCCATCTCTTCAGATTTCCCACCTACACAGTGAACACCTTACTGCACTTGTCCTCTTACATTACACCACATGACATGATGGAACAAGACATCGATAACAACATGATGTGAAGTGTAAAACAAAATGAGAAAGCTCTAAACATATCTATCTTTGAAAATGCTCGTTTTTGCAGAAAGTGCAGATCTCGGGGTACCGAGACACAGAGTGGTTTCCCACTTCTGGGTAGGTGGCATGAAAACAACCCGGGTAAGCAACGAGTAAAATGTGGCGCTCCCCGATCTCAACTCAGGGGTGGTAACGAAGTGGCAGACTGCGGTGATACCCAAGGGTGAGTCCAAACTAACCTGCTTGTTAACAGCCTTGCAGCTGGTCTCAGGAGGATGGGCAAGGAAGAAGGCACGTATCATCTTCTTATGCCTACTGATGGTATCTATGTACAACGTCTGTGCTGAATGTGAGGAAGACTGCAGTACAGCGGCCACTGCTGGTACAGGCTTTTCCACCTGACAGCGGAAAAGGGATGGGGATGTGGGCAGGTGAGACGTGCTTTGGTCTTTTTATAACAGCGGTGGAATTAGAAAGGTACTGAAAATAACAGTTTTGCTATTAGTTTTAAGGCCCATCACCAAAATTGCCTGTTAGCTCATGTTGCAATTTTATTTTTAATAGGTCAAGAGAAATACTGTGTTATTAAAATTACATCGGTATGTTTTACATCGATATGTTCACACACTTTTTTCTTCGATCCCTTCAGTGCAGTCAGCTGTCTGGCGCTGCACGGTGTGTAGGAGTCCGGACAGACTTTCCCCACAGTGAACATGAGTGTGGCTTTCCAGTGTGGGCAGCCTACTGCAGAGGTCTGCACAAATTCATCAAGGGTTAGTGTGATAGAGTTCCACCAAAAATGTCTGTGGGATCAACATAGTTTAAACTGTAGGCACTAGTGTCATTTCAGCATACTTGTATGTGTATGTGAATACTGCTTAGCTGGCATTCATTTTCTGTACGCAGTCGTAGGAGTTTGCACAGGGGAAGATTAATTTTACAGGGCCACAGCCTAAAGTCTTTTCAGGCAAATCGCCCGCTGATTTCAGAGAGAGGATTGCCGTCATTTTAAGATTTTTGCTGAAAGACCTCTCTGTCTTTATATGAAGCTGATACCTTTTAACATAGGCTGCGACATCCTTGTTGTCATGTCTAGAACTTTTTAAGCTTTATAAGTTACAAAAGTTCATGGATATGATACAGCAAGTCTAAGAGAAGGTGGATGGAGGGGATCAGGTGAGGATTCAAATCCTCATTTATTAGGGCAGGGAGGGAGAGCACAGACACTAAATTGCCCTAATCTCAGCTCCTTCCCTCTTCCAGACAGCATTTCCCTTCCTTTAAGCAAAAGGACCCCCAACATCTTCCATTTAATGGCTTTGCACAAAAGCTGCAGCTTAAAACCTCGATGCAGACTTATGGCACAGAGAAGAGTGGAACCACAGATCCTCAATCAAGCTTCAGGAAAATTCATGATTGATACTCTGATTTTACACTTCAACTTACACAAAGCATTACTGTGCTCAGGCAACCAGCCTGTTGTAACCAGGTTATGGGCACAGCTCTTAAGAGAGGAAGATGGACTTGAATTTAGTCAGCTGGAGTACACAACTCACCTGGTAATTCCACATGTGGATGTTAAACTGGTCATAACTAAATTTTACAAGGACCTAGAATCAAGAGTTATGAATCAACGTGCTCCTAAATTGCACATCAGGAGTGAGACTTCAGATGGGGACCCATAAATATGTAACGGTATCAGAACTGCTTGTGAGACGCAGGGTACGGTAAATTATAGCAATTACTCTATTCTGTCAACTAGATGAAAAATGAGCAAATTTTCTTTTGCCCTCAAGTAGTGGATCACAGATCCTGCTGGAGGGAGCCGCAGCTGTAGCAGGCGTGCGGAGGGTTTAAGAAGAGGACTGCAGAGGGCAGGACAAGGGAAGGATGGGGACAGCCAGGAGGGGGTCAGTAATCCAGCCATTTCATCATTTAGTGCTTTGAAACAAGCTATTTCTAGCACTGAAGACTTGAAAAAATGCAAGTTTTTACCATATGACCACACTGCCAAGCGCTCACTGAACACTTGTGAGCCCTTCCTTTACAGCTGTGCAGTGAAGTTGCACTTCAAAGTCTCAAAAAAGAGACATGGGGAGAGCGTCAGTGCTTTCATTAGCCGTTTTACTCGCAGGAACACTCATCAATAGCTGCACAGTCAGTTTTGAACTTGGGCAAAGCATGCTCTCTCCACAAAAGAGTAAATAAATTAGCTTCTCCATCAGTGCTTCTTGTTTTCTTGCTTGACAAAGAGTAGTTTTTTGTTACTCAAATTGCTTTGTGCATTAGTCAATGAAGTCCCAAACATCAAATTCTGCTCATGAGTTCGAAAAATTCAGTCCAGATAACTTTTCTTTTGCAGCCTTTTTTTTCGTCAGAACAGAAACGTTCTTTCGCGTGGCTCTATTAGGCAGACGCATTACAGCACTCTCGCATCTCCCCGCAAAAACCACCCGCACTCTGGAAGGCCCGTATCCATTTCTCCTGGCTGCCGTCATTAACCAGCAAGCAAATAATTTGATAATAAAATACCAGCATCCAAAACACCTGCATGTTTCTGCCACACACCAGACATCCGCGTCCTTTTCTAGACAGCAGTACAACATCTTCCTTTCTAATGCAAACTTCCACCCACCCACATACCACGCATAATGACTCAAAAGCAAAGGCAGCGGATTAATTATGCCTCTGATGTTCTCCAGTTTTTTGTTCTCACCATTATCCAATTCTGAAAGATTGGCATCCCTAAATTTGCAGAAGCCTCTTTTGCGTCTGTCAGATGGGCAAGGCAGAAACACCACAAATGCCAACAGAGCGGTGCCGAGTTATGCCACCGTGAGATCTGGCCCTCAATTTTTGCATATCATCTCTCCAACCACATTTCTACTGAAAAAGTTCAACAAAACTTAATTTTCTTGATTTTCTTTCTTCCCCTTAGAAACCTGATTACTCCAAGATTAGGACCAAAGCTACTCTGAGTTTGTTAAACTAGCAGTGCAGAATATAAAGACAGCACGTTTTTGTTTAACAGGATGATGAAATACTCAAGATCAAGTCCCTTTAAAGCATCCCTTTAAGTACAATAACCTAAACACTGGAAAACAGTGATTTTTCTTTCTGTTTTTTTTAATTAAGGTGAAAATAATCTCAGAAATATGCAGACAGATACAAAAACCCCATAGCTACTCCTTTCCTTTTCAGCTTCATTCATGAACACCAAAAGCTTTCTTCTCCTTTGCAAAGAAGCTTCCGCTTTCATGTTTTTGCCATGGGCTCTAATTTTTTAATAAAAATAACAGCTAATTCAATCTTGGTGCTGAACTGTTTGGGGCTGCATTTCTTATTAGAGACTAATTTTGGAGTTTTGCCATAATTTTGCTCTGTCTACAGTTTATCTGATTTTTATCGACCACTTTAATTAAAATGACTTGCAGTACAATACTAATTGATTTTGTGATAAAATAATTAATAGCAATTAATTAATTTTTGAAGTAATTAGCATATGTAATTTTTCCTCCAGCTGTCGTTCTCTGCCTCAGAAGCCATGCCCTAGGGCAGGAGAGGTAAAACAGCAACGTTTCTTTATCCAGATGTCCACAGAGGATGCTCATCCCTTCCCCTCATCTCGGTGCCTTTTGTGAACACTCTCTGGTACTCTGATCACCCCTTCATCAGCCCCAAATAACAGCTGTATCGCTACCCAGGCAAGCTACCTAGCCTCTCTTTAGAAGAAATGCCGAGGTGTTTCATAGAGGCGTTGCCCAGGAAATGCTAAGACGCTGCCTTTTAATTAACCTCTCTTAAGCTATAGTCATTTGCCTACTGAGAGCATCATACGCACATTATAACATGAAGGAATTTTTTCCCCATTCCCAGCACCTTTCTCTCTCCCGGCCCTTCACTCTGGCATACACAGCGTAAGTCTCAGATCAAGCACGCATCCCTGTGAAGCACAGAAGGATTTTTCTGAAGAGAGCTCATACAGTGCAAACTCACGTCAAGTGCTTACTTTTTCCTACGGGCCTAAAATTACCTAGGGCCTTATGTCTTATTTTCTGAGCGAACTTCCCAATTACAACTCAAATAACCTTTGGCTTCCAATTGAACTCAAGAGCCTAACTCCTTTTGAAAACAGGAGCTGCACATCCCGTGGATCTGCAAAGGCACGCGAGGAGGGCAGGAGGAGACGTGCTGCACGATGCCCAACGCGAATAACATTCAAAAAACCATTCTGTCAATCCTGCAGGCTGTGAAGCAGTGACCCCAGTGCAAAGATAGCCTACAAACACTGGATAAGAAAATTGCTTTAGAAGCGCACAGCACCTCTTAATACAGTGTCAAACACAGAGACCGGACCCTGGCGCAGCAGGCGCTTGAGGACTGTAAGTTTTCCATTCGAAAATCTTTTTCTGAGGCAGCAGCCGAGAGAGATTTTGCTGCTGGTAGGTGTGAAGTGGAGCAGAACAGATTTTATAGTCTTTTCTACCTAAAACCTTGCATCCTAAGTAATCTTCTAGACTACTGAAAAACACCAAGGAACTACCACCTAGGAACCTCTATGCATCGCACTGTAAAAACTTCCAAAACTAGCAACACACTGAAGGAGGAAGAAGGTGACCTGAAGGTGCAAACCACTCCTTGACCTCTGCAGCCGTCAGTGGAAGGGATTAAATCCATCACCAGGTTGGCAGGAATTGCCCTACTGTGGTGCAGGAGAAGACGCTGCCACAGAGGCTGCATCAGGCTGCGAATGTGAAGGATGGAGAATAAATGCACCTGGTCCCCTGGCAGCAGCCACTTCTTTAGAGATCGGTGGCAAGGCGGTGATCCCCTTATCGACAGCATCCAAATCTGACCCCCTGACACGTCATTGCCCTGGCAGCGCACGATGAAGCAAGATAGCTAAAAGCAAAGCAAATTAAATGCCAAATTTAGTTCCTGTGGTCAGGACATCAGAAAGCTTTATGTACAAACGTCTTCCTTTTAACTGTTCTTCTACCTTACTAACCGCTTTTTATTACACATTTTCGTATATTCTAAAAATTTGTTTTCAAGCTGCTCCTGTTTCATTTTCATTGCAGACATATTTCTATCTGTCACCTAGATCTAGAGCTGTCTTTGCCTAATCATTGCGAACTTTGATACCCAAAAGGTGAGTTATAATTGCTCTTGGAACTGCTTTTCATACCAGCTCAGTTCTTTCCACAGAAGGAACTGAGCTGGTATTGTAAATTCCCTTTTTGACTGCTTTTCTCAAACCTCCTTATGTTTGTGTCCAGTTTCCAGGTGCTGGTACCAGCTCCCTCGGACATACAGATGTTTTTAAAAGGTAATCGCCTCTAGAAAACCGCTTGCTATCAGCAGAATAGCTGCCTTGGAGGACTTCATCAGTGACCCCTGATTTATTACACAAGAATTCACAGCCCAAAGGATTTGCTTGCTGTTTTAGATGGGCATAACCCGGAACTTCAGGCATGTTTGAATTCAGACAGCATGAAAGCAGGCAGTTTTATACAAAACTAGAAAATCCACTGTCTTTTGTTGCACAAGTTTTGTATTTTTCATTACTTCCATCGACTCTCTTTGGAGGATGTACAAAAGCCCTAGAGCCTGGCACTGTGTGGTCTCTTGTCATTTTGATGGGGGAACGAACTTTCACCTTCCGTTTCGTACCTGTTTCTGCTCAGTTTTGACTCCCTCCTAAATATTCCTGTGAACTGTAAGTATAAATAAAATCTATTCCTCCTTTGTTACAGATTATGTAAAATAGCATGAGAGTGATAGAAACCTCATACCCTGAAATTGCAGCAACCGTGGCACAGCTGTTTAGCCCAGAAACGACAGTCACAGCTTTCCTTAAGGAGGGAAGAGGCAGTGGAGATGGATTTCAAGCTCTGAGCCAAAAATGCTCCACTGACCCAAGCCTAGCTTCCTGGCAGTGCCTCTTTCTCTTCCTTTTATCTTTTTATTTAACTGATAATATTTATTTTCTAATTTTTTCTTCTTTTGCAGCAATTTTGGAAACCCCAAAGGAATAAAAAAAAGTTTTGGTTGAACACAGACTGAAATATTTCTGATGAGCTGGACACGAATAACCTGGTTCAGTTCAGTTCAACCTTAACTTGTCTTGTCAACATGTTGCTTCATAAAATGTTGTCTTATGGCGCTTTACGTTTTTTTTTTTTTTTTTTTTTTTTTTTAAAATCAGCTTCGCTGATGTTTAAGCTGAGCGTGCAACTCAGACAACACCGTGGTGCAGCTGGTACCATCACACCTCACAACACAATTCACTTTGTCATTGCCAATACGTTTCTGAGTGGGCATTTAATTTTGCCAAAGTTCTGGCTATTTTAACTTGTCATCCCAAATCAGGGTTACGATGAATGTTGAAAGAGCAGAATTTTCCCATAAGGCAGGAATACCACTTGCAGTCTACATTGCTACTGTTAGTGGAGAAGTCTTCTGCGGCTGTTCAATAGCTCATTATCCAAAATCATTTGGCACTGCATACTTAAAGTAAAAAAAAGAAAAACCAAAATAACCCTGCCAAGATTGAATGACCAAAGAATTGAAAGAAAAAAAGCCATTTGGTCTCGCTGACCCTGCAGCTAGTGAAAATCAACACCAAGGTGATGGCAGGAGGAATGAGTTGTGACAAGATGAGAAAGTACCTCTACCTTAGTTATAAAAGAAAATCTATGAAATGCTCAAGGAGATTAATAAAATCTGTTTCACGCAAGAATTATCAAGGCCTTATTATGTCAGTAGAAAGAATAATTCTCTTCTCCTTACCTCCTTTTCTCCACCCTGACTGCTAAACATACGGAACCACAAGCTACTGATGAACTGACCTGAAATGGAGAGGAGCTGGCCAGTTCAACAACCAGAAGTATTTTAACTGTAGTTAGACTGACCCAAAATAAAGATTTCTTTTTCAGCTTTCCAAATTAGTCTTTAACGAGATTACAGGAAACAAATGGATTTTAGACTCCTTCCATCAAGCAGAAATGGCATTAAAAAAGAAACTGTGACAATTACACAGATGTTCTTGTCCTCCTGCCTTCGCACAGCTCCCCGACCAAGATTCCTCACCAAAAATGTAGAAATACCTAATACAGCTATAATTACCATTACTGGGCTTTACTCAGTTGTCCTTCTTCAAGAAAGCTTCTCGGTGAGTCACCAGGGAGCCCTGGACAAGGGCCATGTGGATATTCCTAAACCTGAACCACATCCTGGCAGAGGAATAGCGCATCTTGGAAGAGGCAAGTACATGAGGAAGATGAAGTTTTGCACAAGACTAGTTGAAATAGATTGAAATAATTAAAAAGGGCTGGAGGGAGAAAGAGATTGAAGGGAATATAATGAGCCAAGGCACTGGATGTCACTGTCGGTGGAACAAGACAAAGGCAGAACAGCTGTGCAAGACGATGGGATCGCTACCAGCAAGCTGGAAAAACATAAAATTCATGCGTCCATGATTTATTCACCCTTTGATTTAGGTTCAATATTACCAGGCAGCAACAAGTGAATGCCAGTCATTTATTTATGTCACCCTTCAATACAGAACTAAATAGATTGATTTACAGAGAAAGTTTGGCAGATTTAGTTGTGGCAACTCTCTTAGGGGAAAAATAACAAGCTTGTAGCCAGCCCCTCTTGGGCTCTGCTACCAAGCCCGTACGGGACCATTTAAAAGACAGGGTCTGTGATGCAGTAGATGGTGTGAGGTATTTAAATCTACATTTACAGGCTTAGAAAGTCGCTGAAATTTTAAGGACTGGAGCTATTCGAAAAGCTACTGAATTTCACATTCGATGCTCAATTAAAAGATTAATCAACCTGCGTTAGCGCTGCTAGCAGGAACTGTTCCCACACCAGGCTAGCCACAGTTGTGGGTGTTTGTGCTTCAAAGTGCTCTCCAAGAATCACTCAGTGTATTTGTATGTACTATACTGAAAAGATATAATTTCAGTATATTTATATGCGTGTGGCCTTGGCACAGCCCCAGCCCTTTTCTCCCATACAGGACACACCAAAACCCTTCCCCAAACTGGCAGGCCCACAAAAATCCAGTTCAGCCCTTGCGGCCCTGCAGCCGCTTCCCTGCAGGAGCTTCTCCAGCCCCAGCAGCTCCCTCGAGCCCGGCTCCAAGGGCTGCACCAAGCCCCGGCTCCCACCGCACTGCGGCCAGCCCCAGCCATCCTGTCTTCCTGACAAATCCCTCACAAGCGCCCGGGAAACCGTGCGAGGCGGTGGGCCTTACTCTGCTCCCAGCTGGGCTGATCTCAGAAAAACACCCTGAGGCTTTTACCCTTAGCACACCCTGACCTTCTCGCTTTCCAGACCGAGTCTGGTGGTTGATCACCAAACTTTGCACCCAGATCTCTTAGCTGTTTTGCAAAACCTGTCTCATATCCATACTGGATCCCTCAAATAAACAGCCTTTTCACAGGCCACATCAATAAATCAGCACGTTTACGTGGCAGCAAACGTGCATAGCCATAAACCTTTTGGACAGCGTAGCCACATAAAAACCAGGTGCGTATAGAGTTCACATTCAAGGTACCGTCAGTAATTCTGACTGATGAGCAACGTCAGATTCACGGGACGCGGAAGAGGAGCTGCAGAAACGGCAAGGCACAAGAGAAGCTGATCACTTTGTATCACACCTCTCTGGGAATCAATTTGCAACTTGGCTTTGTGATTTTTATTCCTAACAGTGGACACAGTTTAAATATATAATGAGATGTTCGCACGTAATTTTGTGAATTATAACCATGAGTTTGATTCACCTTCATTTATTGAGTCAAGTTCTAAGAGCATTTGAATAATGCCAAAAAAATTATTTGCATACTTAACAGTTACATGAGTTTTAGCACACATGAACCTCCATTCGATGATTCATATGATAAACACTATTTGTCTTCAGCAATTCACAAAAACCGTTTTAAAAAAATAGTTCCAGTCACCCAGTAAGAGAACAGAAATTACTAAGGAGGTCATATGTAGATGGTAGCAAAGATTGGTGTGATTGAACACACCTTAGCAGCAAAAAACAGTGAAATATCCCTCAGAGTAGTTCATCGCCAACTCATGGTACGGGAAATATTTTTCCAAAGTACAGTAGATGGCAAATTCTTGTAAATACCAAAAGCGTGTGAAGAATATGAAATCGGCCATCAGCAATTTACTAACCACATCAGGAGCAGAAACCTCAGACCACTAGAAAATGATCATTTTAAATAAGCAAGTGCTTAAGTTCATCTTTATTTAGCATAGTGAAGCATGTACTCAAGTCCCACAAGCCAAAGACACTTACCCGCATGCTCTGAGTTAAATAGAGGTCAAAAAGCTTTGCTTTGTGGATGGTCTGCCACAGAGTCCAGGCTGGAATGAATGGTTGACGCATCTATGAGATGGACTCCAGGTAGGATCAGTGATGGGAAATAGCAACACAGTGACAAATACGTGAAGAAAAGACGAGACACAAAAATGGTGTTCAAGAGCTGAATGTGTCGTACACGTTCCTGGCGATCTACATGATGATCTACTGTATCTCTCCTTTCTAAACCACATCTAATTCACACAGAAGCTTTAGCTCCATGTGATATAACTCTTAGGTGGACAGAAAACATTTGGGGAGTATAGAAGCTCAAAACCTGAGAGCTCTGCAAGTCCTGTGCTTTATCTCTGGAGTTTGTCCCAGTAACATGCGGGAGCTGATGGCTGTGCAAGCCAGGAAAGCTGCAACAGGAAAGCTCTTTCCACCTCCAGAAGAACTGCAAACCGGGAAAATCCTTCCTCAATTCTACTTTTTCAATTTCTGGACATTTATGCTCAAGCCCATAATATAACCTGGAGCCTTACAAAGTGTGACTTCCCATGGTCTCCCAGTCTAGCACAGGGATCTCACACAGCATCTCAAGGAGCCTCGCAAAGGTCAGTAATTTTAAAGCATCAAGGTTTCTTGCTCTAGAGAATACACGTTCTCCAGAAAAATATGCATGTTAATAAGAAAGTACTGTAGCTTGTCAGAAGTAAGATGTTCATTTTGAATAGTATTAAAAATGCCTATTACAGCTCCACATTGTGCATTCCCAGCTTCTCAGGGATGGGGCACATCTCCTTGTAAGAACACAATCCTACCAATTTAAACCAGTAGAGACTAGCACTTAAGTCTGCAGCTCTTCATAAATGCCTCGAACTGCCTCTCAACACTATCATTTCCTTCAGGCATCATAAGGGTCACCAGCACGGACTGGGGAAATGTTGGCTGCCTGCAGGTTCTTTGAAATATTTCAAGGCGCTACAGTTGCTCAATGAATTTTCTTTCTGGTTATTTTTTAATCTGTAGGAAAAGAAAGCCGACTTAAATGTTTTGATATTAAGCATGCAAAGACTGTTTATCTGTGTTATTATAGCACAGCTTTAAAGTTTTTGCCTTTTTTTTTTTTTTTTTTTTTTTTTTTTTTTTTTTTTTTTTGAGATTTTAACTAGGGGAGGGTGGAGGGAAGAACAACTACCACCAACTGGATTTGTAAGGCTGGCATGGATTCAAAGATAGAATTGATCAGAAGAAGGCTTTGAATATAAGACACAATAACTAAGCCAGTCCTGTGAAGCTTTTGATAGATGTGGTCTTCCCTCAAGCCATGTAATCCTACTGGAGAAACTTCAGCTTGTCATACCCTTTTAATAAATATCCAAAGGCTCCCCAAGCCCAAATCTCTTTGGAGTGATTTGAGAGCATCATCTATGCTAAGCGTTATCATCTTCTCCATGCCTCAAACTTGAGCTACTTATCTCAGTGAAGCAAAAGAGGCATTCAGACATGAACAGAGTGGAAGGCAAACAACCTCCCCGGGATGTACCTATGAAACTCTGCAGCAGGTCACATCAGGAGCCGCCAACTCCCCTTTTATGGTTTTAGAGAAAGAGTTGGCTTTCCTAAACAACAAGAGCTACTTCAGTGCTAAATTCTCTCCAGGTCCCAAAAATTAGCTCCAGCCAACAAATAACCCAAGAGCAACAGCTGGGTTCATTTGTATTGATTTATCATCACATATAACGAGTCCTGACCTAGACCCACTGCAATCAGCCTAACCATTGCTGACACCGGACCATATATCTTTTCCCTGGGTCTTGCCTTAAAGTCTGGAGGCACTTCCCTTTGGAAAAGAGCAGATTTGATTTTGATCACAAACGTCTTTGCATGATTCACTGCCACTTCTCACCGACTCCTCAATTCTTCATTAGTTTGCAAGACGAACAAGGGTAATCGCATTTTATTTTGTTCATAGCCTTGTTAACTTATTACAAGAGTATAAAAATGAACATTGGCAGTCCGAGCTATATCCCGAGATCATTCACAGTCATACACTTTCTCTAGGTCTCAAGCTTTTTTCACACGAGTGAAAACAAGGGCAAAAAGTCTCTCTTCCCATTTATCTCTGAAGGGACTGACCTGAAAGCCTGTACTTGTGCCCATGTTCAAACCCTGACTGAAATACCGTAACGACCGGATGTTTTCACCTTGGTGTATCACTTCCAACTGCCAGAATACAGAGGTAAGGGGAAATAATCTCACTTTTCAGGATCCTCCTGAGAAGTTTGGTTTGAGGTCAAATTAGGAAGGCCTGGCCTTCCCCCGCCTGCCATTTGTCCAACTTCGGTATGGTTCTGGCCTGGCTAGAATATCCCCTGTGGGCCTCTCGGAGACTTGCTCACTACTTGCTCCGCTCAGAGCACAAATACAAAAGGCAGCTCTCCTGCTTCCACAAGCAAACAGGTTCAACCGAGTCCTAGAGAGTACATGAAAACGCAACACAATTTGGAGGGTTTTAGCCCAAATACAAAGCCACTTGAACTACCTGCCCGAGCAAAGGGAAATAAAGTCAGTGACACAGATATCTTTCCTAAAATACCATATGATCAGCCAGTTGATGGCTGCTGCTTGTGCTGAGCTCCAAGTTGTCACTAAAGCCAACCAGGCAGAGGCCAATGAAGCTGGGACGTGGCACAGGACAGGCACAAGATGTACCTGCGTAAGCCCTACCGGAACTTCCTCTGCCTAGAAACACACACTCTGATTTCTGCACTGCGAAAGCCAGCAAGAACAGCAGGGATGGCAAACGGAAAATAAGGCAGCTTTTCAAAACATCAAACACCTGGGCAGACCACGTAGTCACACACCTTCACACAGAACCTGAGAAACAAGAATAAAAACCCCAGCAGGTTCAGCCGGTGTTCGCTACCCCCTTCCAACCGGTGGCACCACTCTCTCTTTACAGAGCCGGCTGCCCTGAAACGCCTGACCAAGCCCGTGGGTTAGTAGGGTTGACCCCACGGGAGAGCACAGGCTAATGCAGCCTGTGCCCTCTCCAGTAGTCCTGCGGTTTTAAGCTGAGGGCAAGTCCCCGCAGCCGTCTCAGCACTCATTTGGCCAAATCTGCGGAAAACTGGAAGAAGCAAAGTTGACTGCCCCGGTCTCCGAGGCACGGCTGGCGGCTCTGACAACCCAAGCCCATAAAAGACCAGCTTCTATCACAGACTCCAGGGACAAGATCTGCGCCTGAGCTGACATTTGGCTTGGCCCTCATGAAACGGGGCTGCCTTGATTAGGTTTGCACTGACCAGAGCAGTCTTCTGAGACCAGGCAAGAAATAATATAGAAACCACGTTCACAGTAAAGCACACTGTGCAACTATTTGCTGGTGGTTAAGTAAGCTCTTATTTTTTATTTTATTTCTTCACAGGGATGCAAGAGACCTAATGCACAAAGAAGGTGTATATAAAAGAAGAAAGACTAAAAAGAGATTTAATCTATAGATCATTTATTCATAGGCTGATTTATCCCCCATAGTGGAATGCAGCTTTTGCACTGTTAGTGTCCACTCGAATAAGATTTCTGAGTAAGTCCATGAATTCTAAGGATGCAAATTGATTGGAGAGTGAATTAAAGTAGCAGTGGGCACAAAAACATCACAAAAATTAAAATGAATTAGAAAAGCCCACCAGAAACGGGGTATTTTGAAGGATATTCAAACTGCCTAACAGGATCTAACATAGCTGGTCTGAATCTTTCCTGAAAGGAACACAACCTCCTATCCCAGGACCATCATGCAGGTATCTGAATTTGCTACACCCAGTACTCTCTTTGTCTTGGCAAGCGGCAGAAGCAAACCCCACAGGACTGACCCTCTTCAACTGAGTTGATACAAATGTTGATGCAAGGATTAGAGAACTGTGAACAGACCTAGTTTAAAAAAAAAAAACAAAACCAAACATCAATTAAAGATTTTTCCATAGCTAAACAGGGGTTTTAAATAAACATTTTTATTACTCTCTGGGAAAATGCCTGCCTTGGAAATTATGGACTTCAGGCTAGGGACACTTTAAAAAGAAAATAAAAATCATTGGACTAAGTTTTTTTCCTTTTTATTTTCTTGGCTTTAATATCTGTGGAGATTTGAGCACTCAGTTTTTTGCTTTTCACATTTTTACAGTATTTTTTTGGTTTGGAGTGGGGGGACTTTGCAGATACAAACTGATTTCCCCGAAATCCCTCCTCTGATCACTACAATTGATGCAAGTTCTAATCTGTCCTACTGATTCACAATTGAGCGATCTCGTCACACCCACAGGAACAGAGACTTCAAAGAAAGACTCTTTGGAGACTTCTTCAGTGCCCCTACCTTCAGCAGACGCATTTCTAACCTATTCCTAAACCCCGTAACAGAGAGCTTTCTATGGATCCGATACAGAGAGAACGATACTGTCAGCATCTATAAAGAAACATTTTTGTACCACGAAGGCTTGCATACGAAAACACAGTGAAGAAAGTGAAAATAAAGTAATACAGTCTACAAAATTAAGTTAAAGCATATTAAATCCTCACATAGGTGCTTTTTTATACGTAGGAAGGCAGGCTTGAGTTCAGGTGGTGTGACTTTGTGCCAAGGTAATGGCTGGGATCCCTGTCTCTTGCTAGCCTGCCGTCTTTCAGGGAATTACAGTTTCTAACATTGTAATTTCAGAAGGAATCGTGGGAAGTCCCACACCCCACACCCCACTGTGTGAAAAAATTGCCCCGTGTCTCTCTGCACCGTGGTTTTAGAGCAGCTGTGCCAGGAGCCAAAACCTTGTTGCCCTCCCACGGCGCAGGTGCTGCTCGGGGCAGGATCATCTACACGGCTTCCAGCTCCTACAGTTAACCAGGAAACAGAGAGGATGTGCATGCTAAAAATAACAAAAAACTCATTTTTTCAAATGAAGGCTGTTTTCCCTCCCCATGCCCCGGCTCCCCTTTTGACAAGAAAATAGCAAGAAGGAAGAGTTAAAAATCTCAGCATCTGCAGAAGGTTTCATTTCTGAAGTCTGATTCGAGGTTCTTTCTAACAAAACCCGTCTCGCTAATTCTTCTCACCTACGTGCTGCCTGTTCACAGGATACTCTCTGGAAAAAAGTGCAACTGGAGAACCTAACAGAAATACACTTACTTTGGAGTAACTTCCTGAAAAAGCAACAAAACCCAAAGAGTCATTTACTCTACTTTAAAAATGCAGCATACCCTGGCAAATGTCAGCGATTGACAGGATGAGCCTTAAAAAGGGTAAGAGCAATATTCAACCAGAGAAAAACAGACACGTTGCCAGAAACACATCTGGCCAAGAAACGCCAGTTTTTAGAAACAACACACAAAACTATAAATTGCAAAGATCTTCAAGGAAAAGTGAAATGCAATATCTTCTTAACAAAACCAAAATCTGAACCAAAAGGAGTTTTATAAGAACCTTTGCTTTGTTTTTAAAAAAAAAAAGTTTCACTGAAAACATCTGGAAGAAAAAATCAACCAGGTGGATAGTCCTTATTTTTACCTTGGTCATTAAAATCAAGATCACTTGATCAGCTTGAAGCACGTGAAACTGGGCTATTTTGGAGATGCTGAGCCACACCAAGCTGACGGTGTTGCCTTCTACCCCACCAGCTGCCTCTGGCAGACCTGTAGCTGGGAAAAGTTTGAAAGCTTTTCCCCACTCTTTAGCTGAGGACCACAGAAAACATTTTGTATCAAATGAAAAAAATCAGGATCAGAAAGTGCTGCCTGCACTATGAAACACTGCAGTATTTTTTCCCAACTGCCCAGCATCGAAGTCCATCCTCTATGAACAGAGACCTTGTGCTTGCTTAATCTGACACCCTGAGCCTTTAATTGACCCTTTTTTGTCATTACTTGCTGTCCTCTCACAGGTTCTAAGAAAATAATCAAATTTATTGCTTTTGGTAAATATTTCTTACCCACCCTGGAAAGGACAAAAGTTAAGTGCTTGGAAGAAAAAGACGATCCTCTCATTACATGACACCGCTACAGTGTTTTCTCACTGTTTATCTTTCTACACAGCCCTACTCCCTGCCTTTGGAAAACACGAGCTTTTAAATCACACCTTCTCTGCAATTACTAGGTTCTTGTTTTGTGTGAGACACAACCCTGACAAAGGAACACTTTATAAAGCAAGAGAAACCCCACTTGTCACACTTGGCTGTAGGTGCCGGGGTGGCCATTTGGCAAGTGGCTGCTCACAGCCCTCCTTGACCCCCAAGCGGAATAGCTCAGATCTCGCTCCCAGCCTTCGCAGAATGACTAAAGATACACGAACAGTCAGAGAGGAGAAATACAAGGAGTTATCCAAGTCGGCAGTGTTTCAGGTGAAAAGCAATACGATTTACCAGTTGCTTGCAGTTACTGCCGCACGATTCAGGTAGCTCGCAGCTCGTCACAGCTTCTATCATCAACCATTTTCCCAAAAAACATTTGCTGGTGGGGCTTAAAAAAATTGCAACAGGCTGGATGCAGGTGTCTGTTTAGGTACCAGCCTGTCACTGAAGCTAAATGGATTTAAACTGGCTCGGTCACAGGCAGAGGCACGGAAAAGGGAAAGGTATCTAAAGGCACAATGGAAATTAATAGAGAAATTCCCCCGGATGGCTCCAATGCCACCACATTTTCACTGGTAAACGCAGCCTGGACTACGGCCATGTGCCACACCAGCTCTTATCACAACCATGAAATGGGATGGAGTAACAGCACATCATCTCGCTCTGCGCTTTCCTTTATTCCGGCACTTCTAAATATTTATTGAAACTGATAGACCAGGCACTGCGCTTCAGCTGCTGTATGGCCAACTTTATCGTGCTGTTCCACACAGGAGGATGCTAATAATTAGGATCCTTCCAGATTTTGAAAATAATTGCAAATCTCCAGCATACAGGGCTAACAATAGCTTTAAAGAAATAGCTATAAGCTACTGCTCTCACACCAGGGATGAGTTTACTCTACCGAAACCTGATGTTGGCTGATTCACAAGAGTAACAGGTAAGCCACAGAGCAGTTCAAAATTCAGTGAAATCCCTGTGTTTTAGATGCTTACCTGAACTACCCTGGCCTCTTGTGTCTGATGGGCTGCAGCAGAAGCTCTTCACAAGCAATCTTTGATATATTTCTGGTACTCCTGATACTTTTTACTACACCTGGTATTTTTGACAGGTGCAGATGAAAAAACAACCCTCCACTTCAGCCTACTGCTGTACGCTGTATTTCTCCTGGATGCTATTTATTACCTGCACTGCAGCAGCAGCTGGGAGCAACGTCGACCCAAAGAGAAAGTCCCTCCCTTGGGCAACTGATAGCCAAACTCAAAGACATGAGAAAACCACGAGATGCAGCAATCTCTTGTGAGAAGCGGAAGGAAAACTCAAGGATGAACCTGAAATGCACCATCAGCTGGGGAGAACGTGCTCACGCTTCCCCGTGCTGAGGGAATTGCTCTGCCGGTGGCGAGTGTTCAAGGGAGATTGGGATTAAGGCCAGATTGCAGGTTTCTGGGCTTTCATCAAGAGCCCTTCTCCCACCAAAGCCGTGGGAGGCAGCATCTGAAGGACATCTGGATAGAAGGGCTAACAGGTTACATAGCATAATGAAGTGAAAAATAATGGGAAGAGTGAGGTTAATTAAACATTTCTAAGCCTTTAAAAAAGGCTGGGGTCCCCCCTTCAGCAGAGGCAACGCTTTGGGACAGAGCAGATGGCACCTCTCCCACTAACAAACTGGTTTTCAGCCTTATTTAGCGTTCGAGTGAGTTAATTCTCCTAAAGCATTCAGCTATGCAGCAGCACAGGCACCTTCTCACATGGCATGTTGTTCTAACAGATCAAAACTCTGCTGTTTTTAAAATCTCATTAAATACATATTCAGCTGTCAGACATTAGCACACATTACAAAAATGAAATTGATGGTTGAGACTGAAAATCCAGCCTGATGTGCTGTCCCTAATTTACCCCAGCTATTTCAGCAGACTCTTCGGAGTGTGTGATCCGCTGTAATACCAAAACACAAAAATGGATGAGTCAAAGGCAGAATGTCAGGTCAAATTTTTCAGGCTTAACTCAGGATTTAATTGCATTTAGGGGTTTAAGTCAGACTACTACAACCACCTTTAAGGTAATCTCCTCACGTGGGAGGGAGTATATATGTCCTACACCCAGGTACACCTGCTAACCCTCTCTGCTGTTAACCATCGCTCAATACAGCTGCTGTAAGACCCCTCTTCTCCTCATTTTTTACCGACTGTTGCTGAATAATCAGCTTAGCCTGTAAGTCAGGAAGCACAGGCATTGCTCGTGTCAAGGCAAGGGACTCACCTCCAACTCAGCCACAGAAGGGCACAGAAACTCTGCAATAGAGATTTCACGAAGAGAAGGACTCAGAAATCGTTGAAGTCGGGAGCTGAAGTTTACGGGAGTAAGGCACTGTGAGTCTCTGCAGGATTTTGTGTGTCTAGTTAGGAGTCGATGGCTAACGTGAACATGTTTGAGAGCTCAGCCCACACAAAACAAAAGGAACATGGCTTGGATCCTGGCTGTGGGCTTGCCTTTGCTGGAGAGGTACGTACTGTTAGTATTAAAGCCAGTGGGCATCATGTGCAAATGTTTCCGAGGAAGGATAGTGCACTGGATTTTCATGCTAATACCAAGTCAGCAGCTCAGTGCAAAGGTTGCAGAGGGACGGGCTATCAAGTCCACCACCAGAAAGAAGAAAGTGGAGGCAACGGCACCTGGAAAAGCAGCACCCCCATGACAGGGGACTTAGCTGCTGCTTCGCACATAATACACAAACCATAAGCAACACCATGTCTATTGGTTAAAATGTCGACATTTTAAGCCAGGCTCCCACCAACGTACCTCGGTGGAGATGTACCTGTCCATCCTAACCCGGATGACGGCTGTGCCCATCACACTATCTGTTTGCAACCACAGTGCTGCCATCCTCACACTGACTCTACCCATGCAGCATTCAGTCTGTCCTCTCCCGGTGTTTGCTGACCTTCCCTCCTACCACTCACATACACATGCTCACCTATAATAAAAATAAACAATAAAATAAAGGAATAAATAAATAAACCCTCTCTTTTCCCCAGTACTGCAAGTTCATGACTCCTAGACCAAGGACCATTTGGTGTGGGCAGCAGAGGACCAGCCTGGACATTCAGACATCCCCTGCAAGGTCTTCTGCACATCTCGGGCCTTTCTCTCACTATTCCCCAACGTCTCTGACTCCCTGGACTATTTAGACAGAAATACCACAAAGCAGAACTCTCTCTTCCAAAAAAAAGTTTCCTGTAACGATACTCAAGTGAGGCTCTTTGGACTGCATTATCATACAAATACTTACAGACCCAAGGTATTATTTTGTGCTTTCTTTCAAATTTAAGAATCCAAATTCTCCCACCCAAAGAGAATTATCTCATTGCTTATAATAAAATGAAAAAAAAAAGAAAAAAAAAAGACTGGGCCTTCTTCTTCGGCTGTTTGGATTAACTAGTTCAGCAAAAAGTGAAATTTCTTCTCTCGATCTTCAGATAGCCTTTGAACTAAATACTTGTTGCAGCAAGAGAAAGTTTGGTTTGTTTTTGTCATCAGATTTGAGATCAAGAAGAGATGAGATGCTCTAGGATGAAAGGCAGAAATGCCAGATGAAAGACTGAAACCCAAAGAAGATTTAAAATAACTGCACAAAGGTGCTGGGAGAAAAACATGGATAACTCCACAGTGCCGGGCTTGGTCCCAGCATACGTGCTCTCTCTCCGTGCCTTGAGCCGGAGGCAAATAAACACCAGAAAGAGCCAGAGGGTTGGTTATGCAGTGCTGCTTGGGATGGAGGGCACCACCCCCAATGTCAGCATCGGCCCTGCCTAACCCTAACTGGACATTTATGGTGCTTGGGGGGGATTTCTAGCAGCAGCCCTCTCTCGCCCTTTGGCAGCCCATCCTGAGCAAAGCTTCTATTGCAGGTCTCAGCTTTCTCCTTTTTGGAAACTTAACCCTAACCACACGTTAGCCCTGAGGTGAGTCTTAGACCCTCGGGTGTCCTGGCAGACGGCCCCGCTTTGCTTTGGCAGCCCCTTCTCGGCCCTCTCCTGTGCTGCGCTTTGGGTGGCCTCTGCTCGGGGCCCAAGGGAATTAGGGCTCCTTCACAGATACTGCTGTGTTACCACATCCACCGCAACTGCTACGCTGCAAATCAGGAGCCACTTTCTCTCTGGTCCAGCCTTTACTCCAAAGTTTTTTTTTTTGGTTGGCTTAAACAAATTCAGCCTGGTTGCACGTAGGATGCTGCAGATGCAATTATGCAGAGCCCGATTACATCAGTGATAAAACATGCCCCGTCTCATTTCCTAAGCCCAAATTTATAAAGGGAGTACAGCACAAATGTCTTTTAATGACTGAATATTCTTCTCATGGAGAACACTCTCCATTTTGGGGCATTTGTTTTAAAGTTCATTTTTCAATTTACAAGCCCCCTACCTACTTTTCATCAGGATCACATCAGGGGCACCCTCGGATAATCAGACAGAAATGGGTTCAGCATAGGAAGAGCTCTGACAACCTGTGGGAAGTAGGCTAAAATCCATAATAACCATGAAAACCAAACTCAAATCAAGGTAAATCAACAAAAATCGTAATAGAAAAGGTGCAGATTAGAGATAATCAGCTATTATTGCAGAGAAACAATTTCATGCCAAAGAAAGAAAGAAAGGAAAGCAAAAACCAACTTCCAACCTTAAAAGACTCAATTCGGTTCGTGTGGGTTCAGCATCTTCACTGCTGACACAGATCTAAACCCTTTCTCAGTCTGGAATAAAACACACTGAAATTGCTTGCTAAGGTCTACAGCCTGTCCGAGGCGGCTCCAGCAGCAGATGGGTGCTCACAGAAAGCTGATCTGGGGCACTCCAGATAGAACTCTGGGCTGGGGAATACCGGGTCTGAAACACCTTGCAAATATTTTTTCCATCCTTTGATTTTTATTATACTATAAACCTGTTGCTCTGGAATAATCACCGAAAAAATTACCTTGTAAGACACCCAAACATTGACCTTTTTTTGTGTCTGTGCCTCTTCCCGTGTTTCATTTGGTAACATTGGTAAATTCAGTGGAGATGCCTAAGGTGCTTCAAAAAACCCTGCAGTTAGGGTGTCGAAAAAATCAGCCCACACTCTATGTCTTGCAAAACCCCACTAGCAGAGAGAACAACATGCCTAAGGGCCTACTAATTTGAATTTAACTAAAGAAGTTAAACAAACAGCTTCACAGCACCCAAATACTCTAACTTATAAGCAAACAAACATTATAGAATTAACAAAGAGGTGCCAATCTAATTAAAATCAATCCACAGATATCTCTAAACACCAAGGGAGCCTGATTAGTAGCTGTTTATACTAGCTGCTTAAGCAAATTGTGGAGGAGTAATAATTCTGAGCTTGTCACTTGCCAGGAAGATTTTTCTCACCTCCAAAACATTCCTTCAGCTTCAATTTATTTAAACTTGATGTTT
Organism: Fulmarus glacialis; assembly: GCF_000690835.1. NCBI lineage: Eukaryota > Metazoa > Chordata > Aves > Procellariiformes > Procellariidae > Fulmarus > Fulmarus glacialis. Next base: position 26,114 of record NW_009231174.1, on the reverse strand, counting down.
TAAAACAAACCAGCATCTTCTGTGGCATAATTCCTTCTAAATAGTGGTTTTTAGAAAATGCACGTTATAGCAGTGACTGCTTCTTGTGCGTCGTCACATGCTCGTGAGCACCGTCACACGCTCGTGAGCATGCACCAACGGTTTCTTTTGGTAGAGAAAGGAGCCAGTGGCGTTCAAAGCTGCCCAGAGCCAGAACTGCCTGGGACTCTGGCACTAGTTTTCTCAAATATGCTGCCTCACTGTAGCAGAACTGATTACAAATAGGCCCCTCCGTAAAATTTTCATGGAGCGTATTTATCCAGACCTCCCACACCTTTTCCTTTCTCCTATCAGCTTGAGTGGCATGTTAATGGATCCCTGTTGCAAAACGGACAGCAGCTTTTCAAAAGACTTTTGTAAATATTTGGGGCAGGAGTGGCAGAGGTGAGAGAGACTTTAAAATACAGGAAAATGTTTCCTCCCCTCTTGATGTTCGCAGGTCCCTCCTGCAAACTGCCCACATTCCTCATTCAGGCAGGTGGCCCTTCTCCTGCACCCCGAATTGCACCAGCCCAAGAGCCTTTTGGGGTGCTCTGCTCTTTCATCTGTCTTGAGTGTTAGTCGCCCATCTGTGAAATGAGCAGTACCAGACATCTAATAAGGGGACTGCAAGGAAAGAAAATCCTGTAGGTGCTCCAGTTAGGCACTAATTATTGCCAGGGAGAGATCCAGACAGAGAGATATACAAAAAGTGAAAGGGAATAAATCTCCTAAGACAAGATGCTCGGATCCATTCCTGTAGACTGGCTACGTACATGAATGGCGGTGTCGGTGGCTGAAGAACTACAGCACCTGAGCATATTTGGCTCATTGGGAACACAGGACGCATCGCACCCTAAATAAAATGAAGGTTTTTTCTCCAGGTTCTTTCCAGGGGTTTCAAGAATGGCATTTGCCAAAGGGAGAGAAGACGAGAATCAAAAAACCATAGAGATCTGAGAAAAGAATGAAACTGGGGCTGAGAGATAATACTTTGAGAAGGAAAAACCATTTTTCAACTGGACACTCAGTCCAGGTTGAGAGAAAACTGGTTGCTGGACAGAGATGCTCTGTAAGTCAAGAGGAAAATGATGAGCTCCAGGCAAATTTCTAGACATCTTGAAGATCAGTAAATCCTGAAAGCTCCCAAGAGATGTGACAACGCTGAGATCGAGCATGGGGTGAAAACGTTTCTTCCCTTGCATGACCTGTGTATTTCATGACTAGTCTGAAGACAGATTATATTAAAACCCCCTTTGGCAAAAGCACTGAAGGGAGCAAAAACTGAAATGGGAGATTGAGGTCACGCTAGATCCTCTTCAGAACCAAAAAACCCTTAGAAAAGGTGGAGATCAAAACACAGCAGCCTCAGGATTGTCTGACCTGGACTGTCTGGAGATTTCACAGGGCACAGTTGATACACGGGACCTTCTGGGGCTGTGACAGACACCAAAACACGAGACCCCTCAGCGCTCACATACCCTTCCTGCTCTTCAATGCAAGACCTTACAGTCTAGAAAGTCTAAGCGAGAGACGGCAGAGTTCCTCCAGCACACGGACCTGCTCTCACCCCTGTAATTACGTATTTGTGTCTGAACTATTTTATTTCTTATTAGTTCCCAGCAAGATGCCTCCAGAGATGCCCACCTCTACTCTCCTCACCTTCTCTTCCCTCGGCCAAGCCCAGAGGTAGCAACAGCAGAATGTGCAACCTCAGGCTGTGCAAGGACATCTGCAGCCCCAAACAATACCCAGCCGAACAAATCACTCACTGTTGCTCTTTCAGGCGCTGAGTGGGAAAGCGAAGTCTAGAGGCTCAATCTGTGGGTGCCGCCCCTCCCCTGCAAATGGCACAGCTGCTGAAATGCATTTGTTTTTAGAAAGAGGAGAGAAAGAGTTTTTTCGGTATCCAATTCACAGAGCTTTGCGTTTTCCTTTTTTTTTTTCCCCCTAATGTGAGAAGTGCTTTGTGAATGGGCCAGCTAAAATTATGTATAATGAGCTGATTTCCATAAAATTGGGCTAATTAATTTCCATGCTGCCTGATGAAAATTGCTAACATCGGCTTTTTACTGACAATCGAGGTCCTGCAGGCAGTCTCACACCCATCTGACTGGAAGGAGGTCCAGGCTGGATCCCCAACTAGTGGAAATCAGCAGATACCTACTAAAACAAACAGAGCAGTGTGCTCATTTACACAGGGCCACTTCACAGCTTATATGGGGGTAACAGTGTGTTATCTTCAATTAAGTGCATATATAAATAGAGAGACACAATGGAAAGTTTGTTCTTCAAGCTCCTGAAAGCCAGGCAAACACTCGGCTCAAGTAAAATGCATTTACCCTCCACTGGATTTAGGGAAAAAAATCAGTCTTGGTGCAGCAGTCAACGGGGAAGTGAAAGGAGGGGCAGCTCAAAGGGAAAATGAAAAATAACCTTACGGGAGTGCTTCGGTGCCTTGAGGTTTCACAAACAGCCAAGGGATATGTGCGCTCCTAACTGATTTGCATATGAAAATTGCCACTAAAGGTATTAATATTACCCTTTTTAAAACCATTTCACACAGTATTAGTGGACACAAGTCCAGCTATGGCTAGTCCTGCTGAGAACAGTTGACTTTGCAAAACAAAATGGTGATGTCCTACACATCAATGGGATTTCACAGGTATCATTAAAGGCAGTATTTGGCTGGTCTCAGAAGCAGGAAAGTGCTCCTCGTTGCGTCTTTGTGTTGTGGGCTACACTTTGACAATATTTTCTAAATCATGTTAAGCTTCAAGTCCCTGAGCCCACACACCACCAAAGGCAACTCCTGTTGGCATTTAGAAAGGTATTACTGAGTTGTAACATGGGCTTGAGATGCTTCTTGGACTCCTAAGAAATATTCTATCGATATTCTCGTATTATTCCC